>NC_090247.1:58569848-58647348 GCF_037325665.1 Littorina saxatilis
ACTTTTTTTGTCTGTTCCATTCGGCTAGTTTTTTTTCCTGCTTCTACTCTACCAGGTTTCTTTGTCACTGTGTTCACTTCTGGTATTTTCGTCTGCTCCACTGTCTGCTTCAACTGATCTGTCATCTTTTTTATTCTGAAAATTAATGTGTTTGAAAGTAATTAATCCAGCAACAAATGGTACTAATAAAGCACCAAATCGATAATACAGACCACAGGCAAGAGATTCGAGGGACTTGGAAACAACAGGGTCATGAGTTAGATCATGTGTTAAGTCTTCCTCCGAGTCGAGAGGTGTAAAATGTCCAAAAATCTTTGTGTACAAACCTATAACAGTCTGTCCAATACTTCTAACCATCTTAGAACCAAGCACTGATTCATACCGTCCATGATACTTTTCTATATCTTCTGAGGAAAGATGTTGTACTTCTTCCACAGTTAACTGCTGCCCAAGGTAGTGTTTTGTTTTTCCACAAACAGCAAGTGAATACAATCTTTCTTTTTTATCAGGTATAGTCCTACTGTCACAGATTTCAATATCTGTAGAAGTCTGCATCAGCAATTCATCACAGTTCATTTTATTTTGATGCAGAATAAAATAAAAATCTAGTAATTAAACTTGAGTAAGAACTTGGGTAGGAACTTAACAAGAACTTAGGTAGGAACTTGAGTAAGAACTTAGGTAGGAACTTAACAAGAACTTGAGTAAAAACTTAACAAGAACTTAGTAAGAACTTGACAAGAACTTAGGTAGGAACTTGAGTAAGAACTTAGGTAGGAACTTAACAAGAACTTAACAAGAACTTGGGTAAGAACTTAGTAAGAACTTGAGTAAGAACTTGACAAGAACTTGAGTAAGAACTTGAGTAAGAACTTGAGTAAGAACTTGAGTAAGAACTTGGTAAGAACTTAGCAAGGATTTCTACAAACATACATACTGAACTGGTTGATCAGTTTTTAAAACCAGTTTCGAGTGCTTAGAAGATTTCAGATTATTCTTTATTCTTTCTCTCTCCTGTTTGTTTTCAATGACATCATTTTCTCGAAGGCACTCTTCAAAACTGTCACGGTCCTTTGAATAGAACAATGTTATTGTTTTGAGTTGCTCTCTAAAGTCTTTCAGAACTGCATTGTATTTTTGTGTTAATATCCAAACTGATATTAATGCATGTCGTCCACTGAATGCAAGCTTTGCTAGTGCACTTTTCTTTCTAACAATGTCACGTTCTGCTGCACAGTCATCAATAATAAACAGTGTTGGCGTGTTCTGAAAAAGATCGAAATAATGCTCCAAGCAAACATTTAGACGATCAGAAGGATTTACAATAAATATATTTTGATCAGACCATATGAATTTTCTCTCCTTGTATGTTCTGTTATGCTTTATGGTTGGACAGAATATGACTATGTGTTCAAAGTGATTTATGTAAACAGTCTGTAATAAATCCAAAACATATCTTGTTTTGCCGCAACCTGTTGCCCCACAAATCAAAGAACAGTGTGGATCTTTTGGAAGAAAATCTAGATACTTCATTTTAACACGTTCAATAAACAATATCCTGTAATCTGCTTTCAGAGATGTTTAACTGCGCATCTGACACAACAAACACGTAGATCTTAACTGATTTACTACTACTCCCTACTTCCTTTTCAATTTGTATTGTGATTCCTTCTGATCCGTTTTCAATTCGCCTTCCACTTCCATGCAGTTTGTTGTCGTCAGTTGTTCTGAGATCCAGCCATAACGCATATTTATTTGTCAAGAAATCTTCTACGCCAACACCGTGTAAATGTAGATCTTTAGCCACAAGATCAGATGTTGGGTCTTTCAATCTTCCTCCAGTAAAGTACTTTCTTGCTTCATCATAGTGTTGGTATGGCAGCATGCCAGATGCAAATATTTGGTTTGGCTGCCCTTCAATTGTGCAATATACTCTATTGATTAGTGGATTGTAAAACTTTTCTATTTGCCTTTCATATGAATCTTTTGGTTCCTCAAACAACATAAGTATTCCCTTCATTGACCTAGCTGGTGTATTCAAGTTAATGTTCCAGATTGGATCAGCCTGGCTTTTTGAAAGTGTACTGTGATTCAACACTCTTTCATAATAGATAGGCAGCTTAGAACTGTACTGATTTTCTATAAGTCTAGCCAGTTCAGGATGGTTTACAACATCAAACTCTAAAGAAATTCCAGACACCTTATACTTTGCTTCCGGGTCTTGTGAAAGCATAACACGATCATAACTATTGAAAGTCAGGTCGTATGACAGCCTGTCACGCAATGCTCCTTGATAGAAGGGAGGATGTGAATTTATGAGTTCAAAGTCAAGTGGAATACAAAATTTGTTTCCAAAAGCAACATTGACAGCGTTATCTTTTTTGTTGTCAGCTTTATCTCCTGCTCCTATTCTAACTTTTATCCCATTGTCTGACTGAATCCCTTGAAACACTCTGTTTTTCTTTTCATTGTCAGTCAACCAATTATCTGCATAAACTAAAAATACATCTGCATTATTCAATGACATCACTTCCCGCCCTTCCAGTTTGACAGTAATCTTCCTCACAATTGCTCTTCCTACATTATAAGCCAAAGTCCTATTTTCATCTGAGCCAGATTCTAATTCTAATTTGAATGATAGTCTTACAGTGCCTGGTACAATAACATCGTTCTTACCTAGATTAGGAAACCTAACAGTAAGTATTTCATTCTGATCAATAGTAGAAGGATTATTTGTAACTATAACTGTTTGCCTTATTCCTTTTACCCCGAGAGGTTCTTTCAGCCTTCTGTAAGGATCAAGAACAGAACCGAACGATTGTGCCATCTTTTTTTATTTTCAAAATAAAAAATAAGTTACAAATGGCAGAAGGTGGATTTGAAGATTTATTTGAGCCAGCGGACGACATGAGCGAAGCAATCCCTTTGGTTCCCTATCATCATTCACTGCATTATGAGGTGGCACGACATGAACTTCTGGAAGGTAAAGTTAGAGATTTCTACAAAAGTTTAGGAGAAGAACCTGATGTTTTAGATCCAAACCAGTTCAAAATGGAAGCAAATCATTTATATACAACTAGCGATAAAGGAGAAAAAGTCCAACTTACATATAAATCTAATCCTGCTAAGTTTCTATCAAAAGTTTCACTAAAACAAAAACTTACTGCTAATCGACTTAGGCAATTAGATATTGTGCCTAGCATACGGTCATCACCTTCCCATGTTGTTTCCTTACTTCAACAAGCAGAACTAGGACTACCAACTGCTACTCAAATAGAATCTGTTCCATTGCAAGATCTTAATAAACTCGCAGAAGAGGCTGATCAACTTATACAAGAGATAGAAACTTCTTTTTCTGAGGAAACTTCACTGAAGACTCCACATGAACTATTACCTATGAGAGAAATAGAAGCCCTTAATCAATCACTACAAACCATCAGAGGTGAAATAGCAAATAATCTGTCAAAACTAGGTCAGCTGGATGAAGATATAAACAAAGAGAAACAAAAACTTGCTGATGCTGATGATTTGAACCTAGAACAAGAAGTAAAAAACAGAATTTCTAAGCGTTTAAAAGATTTGCAGGAGGAGAAAGCCATAAGGTTAGAAGTTCTAAGTAACAATAGAGAACAACTGAGAACACAGGTCAGCAGAATAAAAAATACAATTCAAAGAATCCTTTACGAAGACACAACTCTTGCTGAAAGAATTAGAACGCTTTTCAGAGAGCAGGGAATCACAATAGCTAGTATACTAACTGCGTTAGGATTTGCAATAAGCACATTAGTGTTAACACTCACAGGTGGCACTGTCACACCTCCACCTCCACCTTCACCTTCACCTCCATCTGATCCGGGATGGGTAAAGAAACAACTCAAACACATTGCAGAACTATTAAAGAAACTAGCAGCAAAAGCTTTGGATGCACTTCCAGGAATCATTGGTTCAATTGTTAGCTGGCTGTTATCTTTTGCAGGTAAAGTTGTTGGTTTCATGGCTGAACATCTCTGGACTCTAATAGTTTTAATTGCAGGTGTTCTGCTAACGAGAATAAAGCAAAAGTAAGCCTACACCCACTCCACCAATTACTAGAGCAGTCTTCTGCGATTCATGATCATCACTAATACTAACAGCTTGATCATCCCTAGTGACAGAATGATCTTCACCTGCAGCCCGATCTTCACTTGTCACGCTTTGTTTCTGTTCATTGTGATATGGCTGTAGCATCGTTCTGATTTCTGAATTCAGTTCTTCACCCTTTCCAAGCGGCTGGGTGTCACTAGCAATAATGATTTCATTGTTATAATTTGTTATTGTTCCAATCTGCAGCTGGAGATCAGAAGGTAACATGTAAAGGCCGTTACCAACAGCAAAGTCAACTTTTGATCTTGCATAACGGAGAGAGTCTTGATACCTTTTGATGCTGGAAGGCAGATCAACTGCAGAGTTTATGACATCTTCTAAATTTGATAACAACTGTTTCTGTGCACCAAACCCTGTGCTTGTTCTCATTATGTTTGATCGTGTCTGTGCCTGCGAGCCTAGCAAGCACCACGCATATGTTCGGATAGATTCATTGATCCTTTCAACACCTGATCCAGTGAAACCTTTGCCGGTGTCTAATATAAAAGTAGTCCATGCATTGTGGTGCTCTTGTTCTATTGATCCTAACTGTACCTGCACATTTGAAGAAAAAGATGTATGACCTGGCCAGTAATCAAAATTATACCTCCTGTGGACACCCCATAAATATAGTGTTCCCATGCCATGGTTTTTGTCTTGCTTTTGCCTAAAGTCGGTCTTAAAATCTATATTGAATTCATTGCAGAGACGCTCATACACTTTCATGTTTATCCTATTGTTGAATGGGTTCCAGCTCTTTTCATGCGGCATTGGTGCCTGAAGTTCAGACAAGATTCTCCTGCACTGATAGTAAACGTGAAATGTGTACACACACTTTGTCAGTAAGTTTGAATTATTCATGTGGTCTGCATAGGACACTCCACATCCTGTGGTTGCACAGAATATTGCAAAGTTTAACTGATTCTGATAGAACTGAATTGGGTGAGAGTTCCACATCTTTGGAACACTATCATTTTTGATTGGGGGATTTAGGTAAGAATGGAATGGGTCAGGCACTTTAACGCGAATGGATTCTGTTTCTGTTACAGCAAAGTCCAACTCATGGAAAGAAATAGTCTTTGGATTGTAATATGGTCCAGTTTTGTATTTAATGTCTTTGTTGAATTTATACTGAATCATTTTTGTTGTTGAATAAAAAATGTTTATCACACTAACAAATGTGAAGACTAGTGTGCCAGTTAAACTTGCAAACCCTATCAACAATCAAAATGGAGGAATGAAAGTTGCACTGCATGAAATTATGTACAAGGTTACTTGGTATAATATCAGTAAAAAAAAGGCTAACAACTGGGTTAGAATTAATGGTAAAACGCATTCTGTAGAAGATGGTTACTATGACTTCTGCACTTTAGAGAAAGAATTGTTTGCTCCAGTAGGTATTACAGCGAGTTTAAATCATGCAAGTCTCATTGCTACTCTTACTATGCCCAAAACTAGAGAAGTAAACGTTGAGTTTCCAACCAAACTCCTTGATATGCTTGGAATTACAAATTTATACAAGGGAACACGTCCCATTGACATGGATGTTAACAGTGTACTGTTTGTTCACATGAGAGAGCTTAACACATCCTATAATCTCTTTAATGATCAGCGTTCTGATCTGCTTAGGATTCTTCCACCGAGTGATGCCTCTTTTTGTAAAATGCACGTGCCAACATTTAAGACACTTCAGTTCAAGGACTTGGAGGAAGGGTGTCATGAATTCCTACACATTGATCTGAAAAATCAAAGTGGACAACCAGTTGATTGTTTGTTTAACATTACATTGGAAATAGTTCCATAAAATATTGAGTATTAAAATGTCGAGTGGACCTACAATAGCTTATCCTGTTGCATGTTCAACTATAGAGTTGAAAGATTTAGCAGACGCTATCGACTTTGAGAGCAATGCTGAAGTTGGTGCAGTGTATGCATTCGAGTTTACAGACACTGGTCATTACAAGAGAAAGGAAATCGACGATGAAAAGAAACCAAGATTTCTCAAACTAGGCCAAATCCGTGATGTTAATGTACCTGATCCAATTGTCGATGACACATTCTACATGTGGAAACATCAGAATAAAAAATGGGTACTTAGTCCTGTTATCAAAAAGATTGACTGGGAAATGAAGTTTGAATTTGTGAGTCCATACACTCTTGTTGGAAAAGACGACACATTCCGTAAGTCAATCAATGCTAAACCACTAATTGTTAGCCTTGTTCCTGCGATTAACAGCAGGGGAGAAGTTGCAGTTAAACCTTTCCATAAGAACAACTATCTCATTCACAGAAAACAAAGTGTTGAAAAGGACGCTGACACCATTGTCGATTTTATACCCAAGCTTCCAATAGGGCAGAATGCAACTATGATATTTGATATAGTTGTTAGGAAAAGGGAAGAAACCACAAACACTGTTCTAATGAGAGGAATAAATCTCAACTGGAGACCATTAAATGTTGAAGAAGTCAGAGTATTTATTGCTGTTCAAAAGGATTCTAACACAATAAAAAAACAGACGTCAAACCAAAATGTTGTTGTTAACGCAGATATAAATAATTTAACAGAAATAAGAAGTATTAATCTTACTTATCTTGATTTGATTGCTTTCTACTATACAGATAAGGTGTTAAGCAATGAACAGCTTCAAAGCTTAGCAGAAACACTGGCCAGTGAGAATTAAGATAAATATTTTATATTTTACATTAAAAAGATGACTAGCAGTGTGAAGCTTTATCCTAATATTGATGAAAGTGCAGCAGAAAGTCAACAATTCAGACTGGCACACATTAGTAATATACAAAAACAACTAGAAGATGAATTAGAAAAATATTCTCGCGCTAGACGTAAGTACTCAACAACTTACAACAGCCTTTCTAATGCCAGCACTGGTTCTACTATCCTTGCATCAGCTGCAGGTGTAACGGGAACAATTCTGTTAGCTACCGGAGTAGGGACTCCAGTTTCTCTAATCCTAGGTGGTGTCGCAGCAGCAGTTGGTGGTTTATCATTTATAGCATCAGCTATAATGAAAAAAATTGTGAAAAAGCTTGAAAAACACGAATCCATTTCCACTCTTGCATCATCAAAATTGTCTAGCCTAAAACTGTCTATCAGTAAAGCACTTGAAGATTCAAAAGTTTCTGACGAAGAATTCAAACAGATACAAACAGACTTTGATGACTACAAAAGTAAGAAAGCAAGTATTCAAACAAAAACACGAGCTGAATATAACAAGCCACTCGATATAGAAGATCTGAAAAAGCAGTTTTTAAAAAAGGGGATTCAAATAGGACGGGAAGAAAAAGTAAAAATAGAATCACTTGTAAAGAGTTAACTATTCGTTTAGACAGTCACATTGCATGTATCAGATATAATTCTAACAGTGAAAGAACATATGAAGTAAAGTTTGTAAATGAGAGAGCGTATTGAGCTTAAGAATGTTGTATAAGAGAAAGGGGGAATGTACGTTCTGGGTTACTGATTCCGACAGACCCGGCATTGGTTCAAAACAACCTTACTTTACTGTATTTTTTTTTGTATGGATTTATGCAGTATTTTTCTGATTTTGTCGCATGTTTCATTTTAGTAAAAGTTTAGTCCAGAAGCCTATTTTGCGTTAATATTTAGGGTCTGTCGGAATCGGTGAGCCAGAACGTACATTCCCCCTTTCTCTGAAGGATAGCACGCTTTTCTGTACCTCTCTTCGTTTTAACTTTCTGAGCGTGTTTTTAATCCAAACATATCATATCTATATGTTTTTGGAATCAGGAACCGACAAGGAATAAGATGAAAGTGTTTTTAAATTGATTTCGAAAAAATATTTTGATAATAGTTTTTATATATTTAATTTTCAGAGCTTGTTTTTAATCCGAATATAACATATTTATATGTTTTTGGAATCAGCAAATGATGGAAAATAAGATAAACGTAAATTTGGATCGTTTTATAAATTTTTATTTTTTTTTACAATTTTCAGATTTTTAATGACCAAAGTCATTAATTAATTTTTAAGCCACCAAGCTGAAATGCAATACCGAACCCCGGGCTTCGTCGAAGATTACTTGACCAAAATTTCAACCAATTTGGTTGAAAAATGAGGGCGTGACAGTGCCGCCTCAACTTTCACGAAAAGCCGGATATGACGTCATCAAAGACATTTATCAAAAAAATGAAAAAAACGTATGGGGATATCAATCCCAGGAACTCTCATGTCAAATTTCATAAAGATCGGTCCAGTAGTTTGGTCTGAATCGCTCTACACGCACGCACGCACGCACACACACACACACACACACACACACACACACACATACACACACACATACACCACGACCCTCGTATCGATTCCCCCTCTATGTTAAAACATTTAGTCAAAACTTGACTAAACGTAACAACTCGTGTAAATCTGGTACGACACAGCAAGCCATGTAGTATTCTCTATGTGTCTCTCACTCTTTCTCTCTGACTCATCCCCCCCTACATCTCATTCTCTATCTCTGTATCTGTGTCTGTCGGTCAGTTTGTCTGCCTGTCTGTCTGTCTGTCTGTCTGTCTGTCTCTCTCTCTCTCTCTCTCCTCTCTCTCTCTCTCTCTCTCTCTCTCTCTCTCTCTCTCTCTCTCTCTCTCTCCCTCTCTCTCTTTATCTCTCTCTCTTGTGGAGGAAAATCGATTTAAAAAATTCGGTCAGATCTAGGCCAGGGAGTGGAACTCTGGGTTAAAACAAAATCAAACAAAAAACAAACAAAAAATAACCAGACCTCATCATGCAGAAATGGAAGTTTTCAGCCTCAAAAGATGCATCACTCTTTCATTCATTTTTAAGACTACAACTGATGAACACAGAAAACCCAAGAGTTCCGTCCTCCTCAGATAATAAGGCCAAAAAAAAAAAAATAGGTCTGTTTACGGTAACCCGACCGACCCTAGTTTTTTCGCGCGACCCTAGACTTTTTTTTGGCATTTGGAAAAAAAAAAAAAAAAAATCTTGTTTTTTTTGCAAAATAACGTAAAAATATGTTTTTTTGAAAAAAAAAGAAAAAAAAAATTCCGACCTACCGACCCTATTTTTTGGGCCTATGTTACCGTAAACAGACCTATTTTTTTTTTTGGCCTAAACAATCCTGTAGAGATCACCCCAGATTCGTTCACATTTTTTTCCCACGAACTGAGGACGATGTAATGAGAGTTCAAACACAAACAAATACACAATTAACATGGGTGGAAGGACAGATTAAACACAAATGCGCAAATAAAGGAGGAAGGAAAGATCAAATATAAACGAATGCAGACACAACGGTAGAAGGAAAGAACAAACACAAACACAAACACAGGTACTGGTACAGACAATCAAATACAAACAAAAACACAAACAGTGAAACACACCCAAAACACAGGCAGAAGCAGAACAGACATTGAGATCACAACAACAAGAGAGAGAGAGAGAGAGAGAGAGAGAGAGAGAGAGAGAGAGAGAGAGAGAGAGAGAGAGAGAGTCAAACAGACAGACAGACAGACAGACAGACAGACAGGCAGACAGACATACAGAGTGACACACAGAGAGAGGAGAGAGACAGAGACAGAGACAGAGACAAAAGACACAAAAAGACAGATGCACACACAAAGAAAGATACAGACAGACAGACAGAAGGACAGACAGAAACAGAGAGAGAGTTCAATCGTCTTTACCTTTGCACAGAACACGGGAAGGGAGGAGAAACAACCCGATCCAAACAAACACAGCAAAGTAGCAGACGACAGCCGCAGCGTTCCCTCTCCGCACCCTCATTTTAAAACGCCCATCTCTCTATCAAATCTTTTGAGATTTCACCAGGCCGCAGGATGGCTTCTAAACTGCGAAGGTTTTGACGGCGAAGAAAATCCGGTGTGATCTTGACATTTTCAGTAAATCCAGGTCACATCTAGTTTACGCCTGATTCGCTGGAATCTGGTACGGGAACTGAAAACTCTGGCACAATCAAAGCCTCTCGTACAATCACGATCGTCCGTTTCGTCTGAGATCACAACAAACAAACGCACACACACACGCGGGTCACTGATTCACAGCTTCATTGAGAGAAAAAAATCTCGACGGTCTGGAGACCGATATTTCAACCACACCCTTTTTGTACAGTAAGTAATGTACGGGTTCAAAATGTGAACTGACGCGTCGTAGACTTAGAACTATAAACGTCGTTGGCTTGTGTGGTTAGTGAAAAATCGTATCAGGATGTTTGCACACTGGCACACACACACACACACAAAAACTCCACAAGGGAGACTGACTGAGAATGAAAGGCAGCGCGCGAATTTCACGGTGTGTGATACTACACACACGCACACACACACTCTGCTCCACAACTCTTGTTTTCAACTGCGTGAGAACTGTGAGGGGGTGAGAGGGTGTTGTGGCGGAAAGGAGGGAGGAGCGGAGGCGGATCTTGTCAGAGGAGGTTCAGGGACAGAACTGGAGAGAGGAACAAGGGGGGTGGGGAGGAGTAGAACGGACGAAGAAAAGACCGAACCAAATGGAGGGCTTCTCAAATATCTTCGGAAAGGGACGTGTTTCCGCTGAGTTGTAATTTCGTAACAAACTACTGCCGTAATAAAGAGCACTTCCCGATGAATGAATCTTTTGAATTTGCAAAAGTATTACCGAGAGTGTCAAGTTATCGAGATAATTCCCCGCTTGGCCGTTTCTGTTCCCTGCATCTGTCGTCTGCTCCAGCCTCCTTTAGTATGGTAACCCTTTCGTGGCAAAACGTTCCTTTATACGAAAAAAAACCAACACCGATGCAAGCACAACACGAATTAACTACTTTCATACGTGTTGCTGGGATTTATTTTCTTCTGTAAATTTGCCGAAATAGAAATGAAAGTTTTGGCATTTTGCGGGGGATTTT
The DNA here is from genome assembly GCF_037325665.1 of Littorina saxatilis. Classification (NCBI taxonomy): domain Eukaryota; kingdom Metazoa; phylum Mollusca; class Gastropoda; order Littorinimorpha; family Littorinidae; genus Littorina; species Littorina saxatilis. Next base: position 58,580,871 of record NC_090247.1, read on the forward strand.
TTGTGATTTTTACAATTTGTGAAGGGGTAAACGTATAACTGAGTCTTACATTCTCCTGATCGTACATCTAGCGAGGCTAACACACCCAGGAACCTCGATACAAGTTATCAAACTCAGGGCTGGGTCAAGAGAGAGAGAGAGAGAGGGGGGGGGGGGTCCAAAATACCCCCCCTCCTTACCCTGCAAATACACCCTTATACTCAAGGAGAGACTTACAATTACATTCTCAAACGCTAAACTATGATTTCAACCGACCCCCTCCTCCCGGCAAGCAACTCAGTGAACCCTTTTCCCTCTCAAACACGAAATCCAGTCCTAAAATTCATAGCTACCAAGACGGCACTAGCGCCACTCTGGCATCATGTAACTATTCATAATAAAGTATACAATCTAGATCCTGGATTGCCTTCTATTAATAAGGGTATCATTATGGCGTAATTACTACAATAGTTCACATACACACACACATGTACTCACACACACATACCCCCCCCCCCCCTTCACACACACACACACTCACAACTACACACACACATTCTCTCTTTCTCTCTCTCACTCACTCTCTCTCTCTCCTCTCTCTCTCTCTCTCTCTCTCTCTCTCTCTCTCTCTTGTTTTTCTCCCCACCCCCCGCCCCCCTTCAACAATTATGCATTTATGAGTAGACGGGCGCAGTGGCGTGGTGGTAAGACGTCGGCCTCCTAATCGGGAGGTCGTGAGCTCGAATCCCGGTCGCTGCCGCCTGGTGGGTTAAGAGTGGAGATTTGTCCGATCTCCCAGGTCAACTTATGTGCAGACCTGCTAGTGACTTACGCAAGCACAAGATCAAGTGCGTACGGAAAAGATCCTGTAATCCATGTCAGAGTTCGGTGGGTTATGGAAACACGAAAATACCCAGCATGCCTACTCAACAAAAGCGGAGTGAAGCTGACTATGCTCTCAGAGTATAGTGTGGGGAACCCAAATGGGCAAACGAGCTCACACCAGACAATTCTGGAATGCTGAAGAAGAAGAAGAAGTAATGAGTCTTTAGTAATAGTTGTAGTAGTAGATTAGTCCCTCTTTGGCGAGGGCCAGATGCAAAAAAAGCATATCTATGCGCATTCTTGTAACCCCCCAAAAATAAAGAATTGTCATTCTCTCTCTCTCTCTCTCTCTCTCTCTCTCTCTCTCTCTCTCTCTCTCTCTCTCTCTCTCTCTCTCTCTCTCTCTCTCTCTCTCTCTCTCTCTCCTGAAAAGTATCACTTGACTCAAACGGCTTGCTATGGACAGTTTTCTGCGAGCAGCAAGGTCGCGCGCGACCCAGAAGCAGCAGCCAATCATTCGCACGAGCTTCGCAGCTGTCTCGCGCACTGCAACAAAGGATGCTCCTGCAACACGAGTTAGTTTTTTTTTTTTCTCTCTCTCTCCCCTCTCTCTCCTTCTACTTTCCCCCCCTCACTGCTCATTATTGGATGCCTGTAATTAGCAGCAGGGGGAGGGGGGGGGGGGAACTCGACGAAGGGACGAGGAAAGACTGAGAGGGACATTGAGAAAGATGGAGACTGAATTACAAGTTCGTTTGTTTGTTTGTTTGTTTGCTTAACGCCCAGCCGACCACGAAGGGCCATATCAGGGCGGTGCTGCTTTGACATATAACGTGCGCCACACTGACAAGACAGGAGTCGCAGCACAGGCTTCATGTCTCACGGGCCAGTCACATTATTCTGACACCGGACCAACCAGTCCTAGCACTAACCCCATAATGCCAGACGCCAGGCGGAGCAGCCACTAGATTGCCAATTTTAAAGTCTTAGGTATGACCCGGCCGGGGTTCGAACCCACGACCTCCCGATCACGGGGCGGACGCCTTACCACTAGGCCAACCGTGCCGGTCTACATGCAAGTACGTTAAAAATGTCCATCAGTGAAACTTCAACCACAGATATATATTATAGAACAGTCTTTATCGCTGCGGTTTTAAGTGAGTCTTCTTCACTTCATTTTGTTATGGTGTAATGATACTGGACTGGACGTGTAAAAAAACCCAGGGCAGGTGAGGTCTGAGATGGTGAATGGTTTACATTCTGACTTGAATAACGCCAGTATCTGGTCTGAGATGGTGAATGGTTTACATTGACTTGAATAACGCCAGTATCTGGTCTGAGATGGTGAATGGTTTACATTCTGACTTGAATAACGCCAGTATCTGGTCTGAGATGGTGAATGGTTTACATTCTGACTTGAATAACGCCAGTATCTGGTCTGAGATGGTGAATGGTTTACATTCTGACTTGAATAACGCCAGTATCTTCTTATCAGTTTGCTATGTTAAAGGCAGAGTAAGCCTCCCGTAAACCATCACAGATACGGTCAGGCTTTTACACACAGTACAAACACCATTTCATTTAAACATCCTAGGTGCCCTCCGTAAAGAGCGAACAATTTTCAAAGAATTTATTTTTGCGTGGTTTATCTTACCCCTGAGCCATCGTGAACCCGTGTGATCCAGTTTTCCCTTTTCACAATGCAGTCGTCATAGTTAGTCATTTGAATGCGACTCGACGTGAGCTTATCTACAATAGCACGTTTTTTTTATGCACGAAACAACGGCTGTGGTTCACAAGAACTCTAGCGATGGCTTTTGACTGTTGAGAGGAACGGCGATTTGCACTGATAAACCGGCCGTCGTCTGCTACGACCCTTGCGTGACCCTGCTTCCGGGCTTTTCTTTTTTTAAACTTTCACAACTTCGAATTGTTCTGATCTTGTCTTGATGAAAAACGAATTCTTTTATGATTAAAGAATGTTTGTGTAACAAGCTGTCAATTTATTATTTAGATTTTAAAAGTTAGGTCTAGCGCAAAAACGAGGCGCCGTTGTTGTTAACGGAACAAGTCTACGAAAATAAATTCTTTGAAAATGTCTCACGCTCGACAGAAAGCAGCCAGGATCAGTGTTCCCGTTCGGTGAGCGTTCAAATGGAAGTATGCTTGTACTGTATTTAGACGCTCGGGGAGCTCTGTGATGGTTTACGGGAGGCTTACTGTGCCTTCTAAAGCATGCTTTTGGACTCAAACTGACATAGACGAAAAACACTCAACGAATACAAGGACATAGAACGCTTAGTTTTTCATCTCACAGAAACAGATAATCTTCCAGAAACCTTGCGTACATACGTACACAAGCCTTCAATCTTGGAATCATTGCGACAACGGGATGCTCAAGAACTACGTAGGCCACTGACTGTCACACGTAATTTGTCAAAGCCACTACTTTAGTGTCAGTCTTACATTAAGATAACACAAGTTTGATATGCGACGGACAAAGGCTACCCCTTATTATGTTAACATTATCAATAAATCAAAGAATCAATGAATGAATGAATCAATCGATCACACATTCAATAGCTCACACACACATATATATACACACACACACACACACACACACAGGCAGGCACACACACACACACACACACACACACACACACACACACACACACATTCCGAATTGAAATCCTGGCATGCTGCGTTTAATTCAGAGAAAAGTGACATAACGTTATTGATTTTCAAGTCGCCCAAGCCGCAGCTTCAGAGATGGAGGATGGGGGGGGGGGGGGGGGGATTAGGTGGTGGCCTGAACAGCCCTGTCAGCCGTTTGAGGCCCCGTGGTTGATGATCACACAGGCGCTTGACATCAGTTATTTCATATTTACAGTAACTGACAAAAAATGAATAAATAATTTTGTTTTGCTGGTTTGAACAGTGGTTTAAAAATAATGATTCTTTTGAAAATACAGCGTCCCCCCCAAAAAATACCACCGATAAAAATGCCAAGAACTTCTACATAATTATTATGTTGAGCAAATTGTTTCATTTTTGGTATATCCATGAATTTCAACGTATGCATGATCAATTCACAAAGTAGGTTAATTGGTCCGAGGGCGGGGATGTAGCTCAGTCGGTAGCGCGCTGGATTTGTATCCAGTTGGCCGCTGTCAGCGTGAGTTCGTCCCCACGTTCGGCGAGAGATTTATTTCTCAGAGTCAACTTTGTGTGCAGACTCTCCTGGGTGTCCGAACACCCCCGTGTGTACACGCAAGCACAAGACCAAGTGCGCACGAAAAAGAACCTGTAATCCATGTCAGAGTTCGGTGGGTTATAGAAACACGAAAATACCCAGCATGCTTCCTCCGAAAACGGCGTATGGCTGCCTAAATGGCGGGGTAAAAAACGGTCATACACGTAAAATTCCACTCGTGCAAAAAGCACGAGTGTACGTGGGAGTTTCAGCCCACGAACGCAGAAGAAGAAGAAAGAAGAAGGTCCGACTTTTGTGCTCTTTTGAAACGGCCGTCGGACCATTTGACAACGGGACACTTTAGAATGATCATGCACAAACTGAATACGGTTCAGTCGTGCACACCACGTATGAAGATATTTTGCTGAACTCAAATTGACAAATGAATGGCCCCCTTCGTGTTTCAATCACACTTGCAAGTGGCACGCCAAATTTAACAATCACATGCACGCATTCCGATTGTCTGAGGTGGGTGTTTATATACTATTTGCTTCAAATAACCTAAAATATAGCTATTCTGATGGACACGTGGGGGAATTCGGGGGCATATTGGCAATAACAAATCGCATTTCAACAAGGTCTTGTCGCTTTAAGCGTGACATCTTCACGCACACAAAAAATGCCCTCCCTAAGACATCAGGTTGTGTAAGGCTCAGGACATCTTCAGTCTTTATCGACAAACCACCTGCTTCTGTTAACTACACTATATGTGTACCTGCGCAACAAACTCAAAACACCTGCCCGTCTAGGGGAGGGGGGGGGGGGGGGGGGGGGGGAGCGGGGAGGGGAAAGGGGAAGGAAGGAAGGTAGGAAGGGGCACCCTACGTACGAGGTGTCTGGGAACACCTCCGCGCGGAGGGGTTTTGCAGCCAGCGCAGCGAAGGGAAAGAGGGAAATTTTTCTCGGGCTCGCGCGGCAGCAAGCACTATGTCTACAGGGTGGGCCATAAAAAGTGTCCACATTTAATTTGTTAATATTTTTCCTGTAAAGTGATATTTTCTTTTCTGTTTCAGATAGAATTTGAGACAAGCATCTTAGAATTCTTTTAAAGCCTGAATGGATCGCATTCCAGTACAGGAAAGGACCAAAATCGTTGAACTTTACTTTGCTACCAATTCTGTGGTTCTCGCCCAGCGCGCTTTTCGGAGAGAGTTCCCTGGCACACACTGTCCATGTGCGAGAACTGTGAAGCGCCTCGTGGATAAATTCAGGAACACTGGTAGTCTCGCAGATAACAATAAAGGACATAGTGGTCGACCAGTGTTCCTGAATTTATCCACGAGGCGTGAAACAACAGCAACGTTTCAACCAAATCGGACGCCAAACAAACTACAAGAGAATCAGAATACTTACAAAACGGACCGACTTTTTACACTCGCAAAAATTGCTTCTAAACTTCGCCAGAAAATTGTAGCAACAGATTTCTCATCCAAATTATCCCCTGTCCTTTCATTCAAATGTGATATGCCAGTTAAGGCCGTTCACGTGACTATCTGGATCATCTTTCGGATTGAAGAATTCATTTACATGGATCACGTGACCGCCGCTCAACTAAGGGTACCATCAAAATCGCCTGGACAAAAACGGGAGGGCCCAATCAAAAATTGACAACAAATCACAATAGGCAAAACTGTGCAACCTTTACATGCGATAAGAAAGCCAAATCCATTATAAACCCCGAACAGGTTGTTTTGTTTAGCTAGCTTGCATATTTCGTGTGTTGTGCTATTGCTACTATTGCAGGCGTCGATCGCATGAGCGGTCCAAAACGGCACTTTTTCCGTCATTTTGTAGGGATATCATGACAAAAAGCGCTGTATTTCAGCAATGACTTGTTGGATTGCTTTGAAACTGTCAGAATATTTTACCAACTAATCGACGTAGTGCAATCAAAATGTTGAATCGTTACACGTACTTGTTCAGATGTGACGCAATGGTTTGGAAAACAATTTTGTTAAATTCGTCATAGGATTGTTTACTTGTGTCAACAACAAAAATGACTTTGCATGTCTACAGATTAATGATTGATACAGATACTGTCCAAGTTTTATTTGAGTGTATCCACTGTCTGTATGCACCATAAATTTGCTAGTCATGTAAACACATGAGAAAAAAAATGTAACTTTCACGCTGTTCACGACAAGCGCTTAGAACTGTACCCACGGAATACGCGCTATATAAGCTTCATATTGATTGATATTGATTGATTGATTGTTAATACCCCAGTCACACAGAGACGCCGCTACTCCGTTGTAAAATTGTCGTAGAGCGTGGCCAATCGTGGGAGGATCTCCATGAGCGTGGTTTGGTCGCGGTGGGGTCTGGTAGGTCGCGAAGCTGCACGCTCTCCCTTTACGCTTATTTTGAGCTGCACAAAACAAGCGTAGCCGGGTCTGGGCGCAGTATAGTCGTGATGTAGTTTTTTTATGGCCCCCGTCACACAGCTGTACGTTTTTACATAGACCATACATTTTATCCTGGACCGCCAACTAGCTCTCTCTCCGCTCTTTCTCTCTATTACGAGGTAGCGGCCTCTCGCATTTAGGAACCTACGCTTACATGGCCTTTCAGAAATCAGGGGGACGTGATATCCGGTGTCGATTGTAAACATGGACGAAGTTGCCGAGGTAAGTTCTGAAAATGCTAAAATAAACTCAGCAAAAGTGCATATGGAACATGTTTTTCGATGAGTTTTGTTAACGTTTAGTTTGGAGTTTTGGAAAATCCAGTTCATTGTCACCTCCCATTGTCACAAATAACTGGAGCGTGCTTTCTTTTCACTGTCTTCGAATCTCTGGCCTTTCAAACCGGACGCGACGCGCCCCTGAAAGTCGAGAGTCGTAACCTCGAAGGGTCACGTGACGAGTTGGCGGTCCAGGGCTCGTATTCTTGAAAAAGCTGCAAAATTGTGTCCTTTAAAGTCAAACTGTCGTTTAACTACCGCCCGGTATTTATTTTTACTGCCCAGTAATTATTTATTTCCCCCCGGTATTAATGTGTGTCTGGCGGAAGGTCGGCAGCTACCAGAATTGGTTATTTTTAGAATTGGAGATTCCTCATGCTTGCTCCTCTCTACAAACAATATTTCAACAAGATTTATTCTTGAAAAAGCTGCAACTCATATACTGGCCTGTAAAACTCAATAAGTCCGCCAACTGCTAAGTGTTATTTATGAAACACCGGTAAGTCCTTACCGGGTTGTCTCCGAGCTGTAAAGTTAGAGGACCCCTCCCCCTCCTGTAAAGTCGCTACCTGTCAGTAACTTCACCAACACTGTCCATTAAAACCGTCAAGTTCGAATAAATCTTGTTCAAATATTGTTCGTAGATTTATGTCCCTCATGGACACACATTGGTGTCATTTAAGCACCGATGCATTGCGGTCAAATACGAGCTTCTGCTCGCGAAAGATTTCAACCGATGCTCGATCATAACGGCGTGTTGCAAAAGCGTGCTTGCGTCTTGTTTAATGCATTACAGTGGCGAGAATTTGGTGTCTGATTCCGTAGCCAAACGGTTATCGAATTCGCCTGATGCGCGATTGAGTCGAGTTCGAATCGCCATCAGGCCTTACTTTTTATTTTTTTTTACTCTGTCATTAATTTTGTTTGTTTTTGTTTATTTTCTTCGTGTGCAAAAGAGTACGTTGTAATATCAAAATTGATTTAAAAAATTAATTTTAGGCGAGAATGAGGTTTTTTTTTACATTGATGGTTAACATGATATTACCGTTAACTACCTTGAATACGCCCACCCAACCTATGTACCAGTTTTGCCCAAAAGTGGGGGGTGGGCGTTTACTAGGTACTATACCCTTGGCAGGAGCGGGTCCTTAGCTAGAAAAACGATATTTTGGTCATTTGTCATAGAAGTGTTCAAAGGATGCGTTATTGCACAAAACTCCACACACACACACACACACACACACACACACACACACACACACACACACACACTAACACTAACACACAAAATCAACCTCTTCAGATATCACTTCCCGCCAAAGATGAAGCTTTGAAGATGAAGACCATTGTTGGAGCAGTCCGCGGTACAAGCCATCAACAACTGTACGACGAGTCAGGCTTTATTTCACTTTAAGAGAGGCGTAAACGTCAAAAATCGATATTATTTCACAAGATTGTACACCGTAAGGTGCCAAACTACTTACTTGCGATATTGCCACCATTAATATCAACTAATAATCCATATCGCCAGCGCAGACCTTTAGATAGGAAAGTTCCATCGTTTAACACTGAATTATACAAAAACTCATTTCTCCCATCTACAACACAACTCTGGAATTCTTTACCAGACTACATAAAACTTAGTAAGTCCTTCAAGCACTTTTTGTCAAAAAACGATTTAAGTCTGCCGTGTTATTGGTATTCTGGAGATCGCATATCACAAACAATTCACTGTAAGCTCAGGCTATATATAAGTGATCTTAATAACGATCTAGTGAGACGACACGTTGCTACAGATGCATCTTGTGACTGCGCATTTCCGTCCGAAACCGTAAAACACTTCCTATTAGATTGTCCAAATTATCGCGAAGCACGTCAAGAAACCATACATACCCTCCCTCCCCACCTTCTAAATGGAGACAGACAGTATTCTCTAGATTTGAACAGGAACATTTTGTCAAGAGTACACTCGTTCATTGAACGTTCAGGCCGCTTTGGGCAAACCAGAATCAATGCTCCACAAGCCGGACAACAACTTTAATTTCTGCACAACTCCTACCCATCCCTCTTCTTTTTATTCCTTTTCTTCCCCTCCTTCCTTCCTCTTACTGTCTTTCTTTATAATGATTATGCAACGTTTATTATGTTATGATAATTTTGGATGATTAATGAGATGAGGATGATTATAATGATGATGCTTTGGATTTCCAATTTGGTTTATTTAGACAAATTGTTCAGCCGTTACCGCCTTACGTTATAATATCCATGCAGGAACACCACTATTAGCTTCTAGCTTGTTGCTGTTACCTGTGTCTTTTGTATACATGTCATGATTGTAACATTTGTTGAAATAAACTTATGTTTAAACCAAAGATGAAGCTTTCGTTTCTTCTTTTTCCTCCCAGTCAAAAATGTATTGCGATTCTCTAGCCACTTCAGAAACCTTTTTCTGTCCAATCCCCGAAGCATGTCTAAGGAAAGGAAACAATTGAAAAACAACAATAACAGCAGACTGAATAATCTTTATTCATTTTCCTTGTCTACTAGTCCACTGGTCGAAACTGGGGGGTGGGCGTTTACTAGGTACTAGGCCATGTACACCTGCATGCAACCGAGGTTTATAAAAAAAATAAAAATAAAATCTCCCCGTGTTTTTATTTCATTCAGTTTGTTTGGGTTGTTGCTATTGACTTTGAAACTGACACGCCGGCGAAAACGCCGGTAACGCGTGCGCAGAGAAGAGCAAGCATCGGGAATCTTCAATTCTAAAAATAACCAACTGGTAGCTGCCGACCTTCCGATAGACACACATGAATACCGGGGAAAAATAAATAATTACTGGGCAGTAAAAATAAATACCGGGCGGTAGTTAAACGACAGTTTGACTTTGAAGGACACAATGTTGCAGCTTTTTAGCCAGCGTGTCAGTTTCAAAGTCAATAGCAACTACCCAAACAAACTGAATGAAATAAAAACACAGGGAGACCCTTTTTATTTATTTTTATTTTTTTGTTTCTAATCTCAGTTGCATGCAGGTGGCTGCTACCGCATTTTAGGTGGGTTTTTTTTCTCTCTCACCTTTGTTTTTTTAAGCGGAAAGCATCCTTCTTCATGGTTATTTATTTAATTTTTTTAATCAAATTATTACATGTTTAAGTTAACAAACTTTATCAATAAACTAATATCATCTTAACCAAAGATTTTAAAAAACACCATTGCAGCCTAAAACATTTTTTTAAAATCAATTTTGCTATTATAACGTACTCTTTTGCACATGAAGAAAATAAACAAAAATAAACAAATGCTAAAGAATAAAAAAAAAATTACGGGCAGATGGAGATTTGAACTCGACTCAATCACGCATCAGGCGAACGAGAGAACCGTTGGACCACGGAATCAGTTGAAAATAATCGGACACTGTAGTGCATTAAAGAAGACGCTAGCACGCTTTCACCACAAGCCGGTATGATCGAGCATCGGTTGAAATCTTTCGCGAGCGGTATCTCGTATTTATGGAAAGCCGTTTGGCTCATAACTATTACAGCTGTAATTTAAAATAAATACACCTGTATTTAATGATAAATACAGCTGTATTTATTTCTTAAACGTATACAATAAGTATCATTATTAATTACAGGTGCATTTTTTTTATTAATTACAGGTGTATTTTTTATTAAATACAGGTGTATTTATTATAAATTACAGGTGTATTTATTTTTAAATACAGGTGTAATTATTATTAAATACAGGTGTATTTATTTTTAAATACAGGTGTACTTATTATTAAATACAGGTGTATTTATTATTAAATACACCTGTATTTATTATAAAATACAGGTGTAATTAATGATAAATACACCTGTATTTAAAAATAAATACACCTGTATTTAAAAATAAATACACCTGTATTTAATAATAATTACACCTGTATTTAAAAATAAATACACCTGTATTTAAAAATAATTACACCTGTATTTAAAAATAAATACACCTGTATTTAAAATTAAATACACCTGTATTTAATAATAAATACACCTGTATTAATCAGTTATTAGTCACGTGGTTAAGCGACTTAAAAACTTGGACTGGGAATCCACATGAAAAACACTAAGCTTATACGCGTCTTCATCGCCTCGCTTTGCCGCCTTTTGACAGACTGAACAGCTCAAGATGGCGGGGGTGGCAAATGTCCCTGAGTGATGTTTTGGAAGGTTTGCGAGTGCAGTTTAACGCTGTTGCCCAAGCTCGCACAGCAGGGTAAGTTAATTGTTTTATCAGACGAATTCGGTTCTTGTGACGATCTACACCGAGTCAGTGGGGCATCCACATCCAGAAGTTTAACTTGAAGGGAGGCCTGTGCCGTGTGCGCGTTTTTGACCAAAGATGCAAAATATTGAAATTCGGTGCGAGAGACTAGCTGCTATATTGTGTTATCGGTAATCTTGAACTTTAGCGTGTTAAATTCATAGCTCTTAATTCAGAAGCATTTAAGTCTCCAAATTTGTAGAACCTGTACTTGTAATCATAACAAGTCATTTTAGATCCCTTTGAAGTTACGGAATGAACTCCGATGATGAACTGTACGAATGCATTTGACCCATCAAAGAAGGAATTATCTGTGTGACCAGACAAGGGAGACAACTCTTTCGTGTAGATGATGTCCCATGGTTGACAACGTACACCATTTTCGGTGCATTTTCGTCACGCTAAAGTTCAAGATTACCTTGTTATCTGTGTGTGTGTGTGTGTGTAATGTGTGTGTGTAATCCGTTGTAAAGTGTATATTATGATTATTTGGTGGCGGCGGCAGTGGTACGTGTATATAAATCTCATATGGAAAGCCGTTTGGCTCATAACAAACCTTGATTGATATGGGTTAAAGCTGTGGTCTATTTATGACTTTCCGGGGCTACGAGGTTGAAAAATAGGGACAAAATCATGTACAGATTTCTGTACAGCAAACACTACCCGAAACCCCACCTATACGGCGTGTATGACCTTGAGAGCTTCAGTCAACGCTTGAATTTTGCAGTGGTAACATCCGGTTTGCTCTCGCAGAGCTGAGCATATTTGTTGTCAAGAAGGATCGAGCAGAAAAAATAAACGACTTGGCAGGGATTCGAACTCAAGGCATCGGGGCCTCGAAATGTCGGGGCCGATGTCTTAACCGCTAGGCCACTTCACCAGTATTGTCAAAGATAAAAAATTGATAATTTTATATCATTTTACGCTTGAATTATCATTTATGCGTTGCAAAAACGTAAAAATTGACATTAAAATTTGCCTTTATTTGCAAACATGTTTTACAGAATCGCAGTACATGTTTACACCGTCATGCTACACGACATTCGCGCCATGCAAATAGCTGCGATATCTCTATTTACAACATGCAAGAAAATGACAAGAACAGTAATTGAATCTCTCCAAAGCCAGTTGAAACCAGACATCTAAGAAATAGTTATACATGTATTCACTTCTGAACAACCGGCACGGTTGGCCTAGTGGTAAGGCGTCCGCCCCGTGATCGGGAGGTCGTGGGTTCGAACCCCGGCCGGGTCATACCTAAGACTTTAAAATTGGCAATCTAGTGGTTGCTCCGCCTGGCATTATGGGGTTAGTGCTAGGACTGGTTGGTCCGGTGTCAGAATAATGTGACTGGGTGAGACATGAAGCCTGTGCTGCGACTTCTGTCTTGTGTGTGGCGCACGTTATATGTCAAAGCAGCTCCGCCCTGATATGGCCCTTCGTGGTCGGCTGGGCGTTAAGCAAACAAACAAACAAACAAACAAACTTCTGAACAATGGGCGGATAGAGATATAAATCATGCTGCTTCAAGAATAACATAACATGAATTCATATCAATGTTTTTCCTTCATTTTCTCAATTGGCGCAGTAGCCTAGTGGTTAGGACATGAGACACGAAGTCGAGAGGTCGAGAGTTCGAATCTTCGCCGGGGCGTTTATTTTTTCCCCTTGATCTCTCTTGAAGATAAAATATGATCAGTCTTGAGAGAGCAAACCGGCTGTTATCCCTGAAAAATTCAAGCGTTGACTGAAGCTCTCAAGGTCATACACGCCGTATAGGTGGGGTTTCTGGTAGCGTTTGCTGTACAGAATTCTGTACATGATTGTATCCCTATTTTTCAACCTCGTAGCCCAGGAAAGTCATAAATAGACCACAGCTTTAATCTCCAGAGCTGTGTACCAGGGAAAACCATGTTATAAAGTAGACTTTTTATTAAATTTAACTTGAGACATTTAAGCTGTACAAATTAATTTCATTCACAAATACTAGTTTCATAAATATCCTTGGCCTGCAGAGATAGAATAACAAATACTTGCACATTTTGTTTGTCTTAGTGTTCAGTAAAAATACAAAGGTTTTAAAGTAAAGCACCTTCATAACATGGAAACCGGAAGTTGTGACATGAATTTGAATACTGCTAACACTACCAAGAAAATAATATATATATATTCTATATTGTTTTGTTGCAAGTCTGCATCATTAACAACCTGGAGTATTACTGGAAAAAAAATTATTTCTAAAGAAAATATGTATACTCTCGATACTCTCCATGCACATGATTTTTGTGCAGACGAGAATTTTTGCAATTCAATAAAAGGGCGACCACCCAGTAAAGTCTTGGTTCAATTATGTTCTTTTTATGGGTTAGTTGTTAGCAACAATGTAACCGACAAACTTCAAACTGAATTTTGGTGCTTTCCTCTAACATATATTATATATTTGAAAAACATCAATGTTTACCTGTGTCAAGTTTCTTTTTTGGGAGAGTATACATTCAAGTTGCCATTTAATACATGTTTTAAGGACTGAAAATACATGTCACAAAATGGGAAACGGCCCAGGAGAATAACTTGTATGTAAAGCAGCAAATGATAAACACATGGTTTTACCCCTGAAAGCTCCAAAGATTTGGGAAAATGAATCTCGTTTGCCTTCACATATCAAACTGAACGTCAAGCAGCTCAAAAAAAGTCTCAAGAAAAGTTACGCTTTCAAAATAGCATTTCATTCTGTGTCGCAAAGCATGCTTAACATTTCTACGCTTCTACAAATGAACACAAGCATGCAATAATTCCCTCTCTTTTGAGTCCTGGTACTTGTATGCTTATAAAGAAAGCGGGATGATGTTTCCTTTATTTCAGAATTTCTTTTTTGTCTTGTTTCAGATGGAAAGTGCGGAGAAACCACCATCTCAGATTTCGTGTTTTTCATGTCTGGGAGCCGGTCCACAGTACCAGGAGGGTACCAGAGTCCTCTGACCGTGGTGTTTGTGGACACACCCGAAAAGCCACTCCCCAGAGTGTCAACTTGTGCCCTCAGAATGCAGGTGTCTGCCCGACACGTCAAGAACTGAGGCAGAAGCTGTCCCAGGCTGTTCTTGAAGGGGGTGGATTTTATTTATTGTAAAAACTTTCCTTCAATGGTGCGTTTAGTTTCTGCTTGGTAGCCGTAGCTGTTGGTGTTTCTATCTGTACACACCCTGGGGGGGGGGGGGGGGTGTTAACGTTGAACTTTGAAATCTTAAAATTATTAAGACAAGGTGTGTGTGGTTTTTTTCTCTCCGTAAAATAAGCTTTATGTTAGGTGCCTGTACCGTACATCATTTCTTACTTGCTATTAAATGCAAGAGAGAGACTTTCGAAGATTTGATGTTTGTGTTTCGCATTATTTTTGCTTGGTAGCCGTAGGTGTTGGTGTTTCTATCTGTACACACCCTGCGAAAAAATGTTTGTTCTGCAATTTGAAGAGAATTCATAAATGTATTCAAACTGAATTATTTGAGGTCATGCTGCAAAGGAAAAAAAAAACATGACCCTGATTTAACCGGTTTCCTATACTCCTTTACATACCTTGTTTTTGTTTTGATTGTTTTCTTTGCTTTTTGCAGGGGGGGGGAGGGGGGTGTTTAACGTTGAACTTTGAAATCTTAAAATTATTAAGACAAGGTGTGTGTGTGTTTTTTCTCTCAGTAAAATAAGCTTTATTTTGGGTGCCTGTACCGTACATCATTTCTTACTTGCTATTAAATGCAAGAGAGAGACTTTCGAAGATTTAATGTTTGTGTTTTGCATTATTTAAATTGCCGTTGTGTTTCAAGAGTGTGTTCTGTTCTTATTTGTTTTTTTGCACCACTGTTTGTCGTTATGTTGCCTGCTTTTCGTGTTCCGTGTAACGCTGTCCATGGAAAACATGTAAATCATTGTATTTCTCTCGACTATTGATCAAGTCACATCATATCAGGTATCAGTTACCTAATGTACAGAATAAATGGTTCAACCCCCCTACTACACGAATAACACGTTGCCAGCAAAATATCAAAAGCACTCGGACTAGCGTTAGTGTCCCATACAAAACTTGGCAATATACACCATAAACCGGATACAAACAAATCAATTGCACGCTAACAACTTTGTTATACTGTCTCATAATGGTATACAAATTAATAAACTCAAAAGCGTTTGTAACAGTTATGATAATGTGATATTCGTGCCCTGTGTAACGATAGTCTGTTTTTATGTTTTACCAAACTAACCAAAACTGGCGTTGTCTACTGCTTTTCCTTTTATAGTTTTACACTCCTCTGTAGTGAAGGTCACTGTTCACACAAGGGCGGGGATGTAGCTCAGTCCTGTTGGCCGCTGTCAGCGCGAGTTCGTCCCCACGTTCGGCGAGAGATTTATTATTGCTCACAGTCAACTTTGTGTGCAGACTCTCCTCGGTGTCCGAACACCCCCGTGTGTACACGCAAGCACAAGACCAAGTGCGCACGAAAAAGATCCTGTAATCCATGTCAGAGTTCGGTGGGTTATAGAAACACGAAAATACCCAGCATGCTTCCTCCAAAAGCGGCGTATGGCTGCCTAAATGGCGGGGTAAAAACGGTCATACACGTAAAAGCCGTGGGAGTTTCAGCCCATGAACGAACAAACGGCTCACACAATTTCAGCTTTCTTGTTTAGTTAATAAATTTCAGCCTCAATTCCTCGTCTCTGTAACCAGTATTAAATAGTGACTGTTTTGCTAACTGTTCAGCTGTCACCTGCCAAGTAGAACCGATGTATTCTTTATGATGTGATAAAATTAAAGTATTCATTCCACTTTGTGATGGATGAACTCGCAACTGCCAAGTATTACCAGTCTTATGATGGGATAAAAATTAAGTATTCATTCCATTTTGTGATAGGTTAACTCTCAACTGCCAAGTAATACCAGTCTTATGATGTGATAAAAATATTCATTCCATTGTGTGATGGGTTAACTCTCACCTGCCAAGTATTACCAGTGTGTCTTATGATGTGATAAACATAAAGTATGCATTCCATTTTGTGATGATTTTCTGCATGACACTTGTTTGATTAAAATTAATTGTATTTGTGGCAGACAACTTGAGTTATGTTTTGTGTTTTTGTAAAAACAACTTGTTTTTTTTAATATGACTGGAAATGAGACTAGCAGCCATGAATCCATAACTACATTTTGCTGTCCATCATAGACATCTCACTCGCACATGTTCATTGCCTCACCATACAGGAATCAAAATCCATACAAACAATTTGTATTATCCAATATTCAAACTTGTCATACACATTTATTCATACACAAGAATTATGTGTCATACACATTCAAGCAATCAAGATCCAATAAATGTATATAATTGATGTTCTTAAAAAGACTACACACACACCTAAATATATAGGTGATCTTTGAAATGGGACATTTACATGCAAAATTCAGAATGCAAACAGAGCTTTGGCTTGCAAATTTAATAGTCATTAACCAGCACATAATATGAATAATTTTTGAAATTGTTGTGATACTGATTCAATTTTTCACATAAAATCAGAATTTCATTTAGTTTCCTGATACAAATGATTCGTCTAGCTTACCTTGAATAAACATACCAATTCGTCAAAAAGTAGGACATCTGAGCTCAAAGATTAATAGTTTGGTTTGAAAAATCTCTAAATACACATAATTACAAAAACAAAACAAAATTCCGTGATAGAACATGTACTGATCTTGCAACTAAAGTAAAAAGGGGACTCAGGTGTGCTGTTAAAATTGTTGGCACATTTTAGTATCTAAAACTCACCTTTGATTTGGTGTTTAACATTGTTTTCAACCACGAAGGTTATATCGCGACGGGGGAAGGGGGGAGATGGGATAGAGCCACTTGTTTCTTGTTCACAAAAGCACTTAATCAAAAATTTGCTCCAGGGGCTTGCAACGTAGTACAATATATTACCTTACTGGGAGAATGCAAGTTTCCAGTACAAAGGACATAACATTTCTTACATACTGCTTGAGTAAAATCTTTACAAAAATTGACTATATTCTATACAAGAAACACTTAACAAGGGTAAAAGGAGAAACAGAATCAGTTAGTCGCCTCTTACGACATGCTGGGGAGCATCGGGTAAATTCTTCCCCCAAACCCGCGGGGGGTACCTATGCGACTCACCACAATGTTTACTTTCAGCAGAAGAATGATTAATATTCTAGCAACAAACATGCAATAAATTCATACATGATTATTGATGTTCAAAAAATGCTCTACACTACTTCACCAAACTAAATGGAGAACTGAAAATGTTTAAAACACTTTCTTTCTTTATTTGGTGTTTTCAACCACGAAGGTTATATCGCGACGTGGAAGGGGGGGGGGGGGGGGGGGGGAAGATGGGATAGAGCCACTTGTTAATTGTTTCTTGTTCACAAAAGCAGCCACTTGTTAATTGTTTCTTGTTCACAAAAGCACTAATCAAAAATCAAAAAATTGCTCCAGGGGAAAACACTAACCATAAACAATAAACACCACTATGAGGTTTGATAGGTAACTTAAAGTGACCTTGACCTTCAATGAACGTTGCAAATAGCTTATGTTCTGATGAATATGGGTGAATGAGGCACCATTGAATATAAAAAGAAAAATAACTGATTTGACTCTAGTTAAACTATGGCGCTCATGGCATCATACCAAAGTTTGAACGAGTATCCCTTTCACTGTTCTGTACAGCTGTGAAAACACAGTGAGACATAATAATAATGAACATAAATTAATCACCCCTTCTCGCCGGAGCTCACGGCAATACACAATAGCAAAACAAATCAGAGCATTCACACACAGACACACACAAAGTCGTTAAAGGTTTATTGGCTGCGGCAATAATAGCCGCAAGAATAATCCTTTAGTTCGTTCAAAGTACCCAAGCATGTCCTGTATACAAAAGTAAGGCGATTGAGATTTTATTTTGGTTTTTTTACACAAGCCAGAGAACACCAGTGCTTGTGAGAGCAAAACGTTTGCCCGTAGGGAAGTGAACCTTCCTTATCTTTCGCACCAGAGAGCTGTTCAAAAGGGGTATTGTGCAAGTTGGCTATTAAACCCTTGTAATTCGGAAAATGTCTTTAACCTTCGCCGGCACTCGTGGGTCCGTGCGGACCCAGAAGGGTGTTTGATAGCAAATATCTTTTAAACGAGTTGGAATTTTTTAATGAGCTTTTAGAAATGCCTCAGACACCTAACAAGCTATCATCTCCTAAAAGCTCATTAAATTTCAGTGATAATTAATTAATTAATGGTCAAATTTAGACTACACACGGAAGCATTCGTGGGGACGTGCGGACCCATACTTCTCAAAGAAGGAAAAGCGTGTATACCCTTCCGAGGCACTCGTGGGTCCGTGCGGACCCAGAAGGGTGTTTGATTGCAAATATCTCTTAAACGAGTTGGAATTTTTTAATGAGCTTTTAGAAATGCCTCAGACACCTACAAAGCTTTCATCTCCTAAAAGCTCATTAAATTTCAGTGATAATTAATTAATTAATTAATTAATTAATGGTCAAATTTAGACTACACACGGAAGCATTCGTGGGGACGTGCGGACCCATACTTCTCAAAGAAGAAAAAGCGTGTATACCCTTCCGAGGCACTCGTGGGTCCATGCGGACCCATACTTCTCAAAGAAGGACAATTGTGCAAACCCTTCCGTGGCACTCGTGGGGCCATGCAGACCCATAATATTTTACCAAATACCGTGTGTAGTCTAAATTTGACCATTAATTAATTAATTAATTATCACTGAAATTTAATGAGCTTTTAGGAGATGATAGCTTTTTAGGTGTCTGAGGCATTTCTAAAAGCTCATTAAAAAATTCCAACTCGTTTAAGAGATATTTGCATCAAACACCCTTCTGTGTCCGCACGGACCCACGAGTGCCACGGAAGGATATGCATATTTTTCTTTCTTTGAGAAGCATGGGTCTGCACGGCCCCACGAGTGCCACGGAAGGATATGCACATTTTTCCTTCTTTGAGAAGCATGGGTCTGCTTGGCCCCACGAATGCGTTCGTGTGTAGTCGATAACGAGTGCCGGCGAAGGTTAATGGCTGAATAACAATGAGTTCCTTTATACGTTGGATTTTGTTTATTTGTTGCTTAACGTCCAGCCGACTACGCAGAGCCATATCAGGACGAGGAAGGGGGGGATGAAGGGGGCCACTTGTCAAGCGATTCCTGTTTACAAATGCACTAACCCATTACTTGTGTCCCAGCAGGCTTTAGTAAAACTAAATTAATACCTACTGGAAGATTACCAGTTTCCAGTATGTTAAAATAGGCTTAACCTATCTACTGCTGGACTTACATCAGAACACTAACAGATTAAACTATACATGAATCGCGAGACAAGCGGCAAGAGAAGAGATTTTTGGAAAAAATACAGGTGAATGAGCAAGAAGGCAGAAAAAAGAAAAGAATTCATGAAGAAAAAGAGAGCATGACAGGAAAGAGGAACCAAAAATCTACCTAACAGCAAACTAGAAAGCTCCTGCGGTTCCAAAAACAGGAGGGGCCTTTAATTTCATAACCGCAGTGCCCCACTGCGGGAATACGTTGGATTGGGCAAGCCATATATATATATATCCCATGACCTCCCTTCTTTGTCTCTGTTACTTCAGTATGGGTATATATGTTGTATTTTTATAGCTCAATAAATACATCATGGACTCCAAAAAATATATGATAGTGCAGATTCCGATTTGGGCAAAGGACTACTTTCCTCCCGACCTTTGACCTCGCGCCGAACAATGTGACACATTTGTATGAAGTTCTAAAATCGTATTGCACGGCTCAGAAAACCATATCAGTTGCACGCAAAAATGAATCTCAGAACTGATCTGATGTATGAGATGCAATAAGCAAAAGTTTCTTTCATTATGAAAGCAATGCAGGTCGAAAAAAACGAACATTCAACTTACAAGATAACCAGACGCTAGCGAACCAAAACAAAAACACGAGTACCCTCCCCTTGCATCGTTAGCAGACGACTTTTGAGAATCTGTCGGTAGTGTGTTTTGGTGTGCGCCTTCAGCTATCAAACATCGGCTGTTTCACGTGTTTTGCGAGCAAGTCTACTCTTTTGCCTGGCTCTGCAGTAAGTCCACATATTTTTCCGTAATCCAGTCATATTCCTTCAAAATGCAATCAATCGGCGGTGACAGACGTGTCGGTCGCGTTTTCCTTACACCCATACCAGTTTAAGTTCATCCATGCAAACACACGCAAAACAGTTTATCACGTAGATACATTTTCAAATAGGGAGCAAATGGTTAAATCTAAACCTACATATTTGTTCCCTAAAATTTGCTTCTCTGTCAATAAGCCTAATTACACACGTTCGAGAAAAACAACGTGGAGTCGATTCTGAATCGAGTAAGCCAAATGGGTCCCAAACCCGTTTCGCCCGTTCTGCCGACCTGAAACGCAAAACAAAAGAATTGTGCGCTTCAACTAAATTAATTTCTATTTGACTTCATTACTTTCTTGCAACTTATGAACCTTTACTTAAAGCTTTTAAATGGTCTGAAAGTAGTGTTACCGCGTACTTATCGATGCACTCATTCGTTTTATTTTTTCAGCGACGGTCACTTAGTTTAAGGTTGCAAAAGGGCTAAGTCTCGCTGGCAACAGTTTTACCCTGCACAGATCGCAACAGTGCCGCTAGTAGTCTACACTTTGTGTTTGATGGTAGAATGGGATATACAGATTACAACACTCGTGGTTTTTTATATGGCTTGTATTTCAGTCAAGACCCAGCGGGAATATCAATCGAGAGCCACTCGCCAGAGGCTCGTGTCTCCCGATGATATTCATCCGCTGGGTCTTGACTGAAATACAAGCCATATAAAAAACCACTCGTGTTGTAACCTATACATATATGAGGCTTTGCCAAAAGGTGCTGGGGGGGTGCTTGGACATTTGTGACAAACTAAACCTTTTCAGTTGATTTTTTTTGGTGTTTTAAGTGATACATTAGTCTTTGATGAACACATTTGTGTAATAAAAGAATGGTTTGTGCATTTGGGAAATGTGTACGGTTTGATAATATGCCATAAAACGCCAATTTTGAGAAAAGCCACATGTGCAACAAAACTGACCACAGAAGCCATTAATATCATTTCATACAACTGGTAATGATTTATTTCTAGTAAACAGACCCTGCAGAAGCATTATCAGTCTTTAAAAGTACATTTGGAGCCAAATCTTGAATGCAGTGTCACGTAATGTCGCAAAACGCTCAAACATCATAAAAGTCAAAACTGATACTTTCTGCTAAGTAACCACAAGAAGTATAAACCCCACAATAAAATAAAACACTTCAACAGAAACACTGACACATGTTAAAAATATCCCTAAAAGTTGTTACAGTTTGCTCAAACTAGTTAAACATGTTGTTGTAGGTGTCACGTGTTACAAAAATATTGATGGACATGAAAATATTCATAATATTTGAAATAACAACCAGAATGTTATACATACACTAACTTTTCATTTACAATCTAAAGATTAGGTTATTTATGGAATATGAAAACAGAAACAATAGCAAAACATGTTAAAAGCAAGTCATAACAGCATTCTACGTGTCACATGTTACACTGTGTGAGTGGACATGAAATTATTCAAAATGTTATAAATGACAACTGTGATATTAAATAGACCTTTAGGATACATTCATATTTTGAAGATTAGGTAATTATGGAACATCAAAGCACCACAAAAAAAGTAACATCATGTTCAAAACAGGTCAAATCTGCGTTCTACCTGTCACGTGTTACATGGAGTCAGTGGACATGAAATCAATGAAAATGTCAAAAATAACTACAATATTCAAACAGACATTTAGAATACAGTTTTAACCTAATGTCTATGTACATCTGGAACAAGGTTCTCAATCAAATCGAATTTTTTTAATTAGTTGTACGTAAAATCCTAGCAAAATCCAAATTTAAAAAAAAAAAACTTTGATTTTTTTTTTTATGTTGGGGAGGGGGGGGGGGGGGGGTGGTGTTAAAACAATCTCATGAAAATATTCCTTCCCCCTGCTAACCCAAAAGCATTTTTTCAGCTTTGGCTACAATATTTACAAGGACATATATGTCTCCTCCTAAATCGTTGCACGGATATGAACGTATCGTCCTGAATCGTAACACGGATATTAACAAAAACAGAGGATCGAATTTTTCTTCAATCAAATTTGCCTCCAAAAGTAGCAAGCAGTTGTATATAGGTTACACAATATGCAAGATAATCAGAACTCGGAGTGTGTAAGCTATTTATCCCATTACTCCGACGTTTTCATTAAAAACACTTACTTTTTCCACTAAAACCTGCCCGTGCCTGTTTTCAGCTTGCCAAAAGCCTCCGCAGTCGAAATTCATGTCAATGAATTCATGCGCATAGCTAGTTCCCATTTGTCAGCATAATGGACGGCGTCATTCGACTTGTATGTAGACATTCAGTCATTCAAATTGCTTATAAAAAGGTCTGCTATCTGCTTTTACATTTTGAAAGTCATTTTAAAATATCCTTGTGTATCATGTATATGACATCGACTTTCGTTATACTCAATTCGGCATACCGGGTTTATATTTTTACCAGAATTGCGCACGATAATGGCAGCGCAACAAATTCAGTTCGGGCCGTGCTGGTTTGATCGTTGACCCAAGTCAGTTTGCATGCAGTGTTACTGTTTGTCAGTCGGGGATAGAAATGTTGGCTGTCATCGCGCTGTTATGTTTTGGTTTTCACACGTGGATCACTTACATATTCAGTCGGTCGGGTTTTGTGTGTGTGTGTGTGTGTGTGTGTGTGTGTGTGTGTGTGTGTATGTGTGTGTGTGTGTGTGTGTGTGTGTGTGTGTGTGTGTGTGGCCGCCCTTCGTGGTCGGCTGGGCGTTAAGCAAACAAACAAACAAACTTTCTCTCTCTCTCTCTTTCTCTCTCTCACTCTCTCTCTCTTTCTTTCTTTCTTTCTTTCTCTCTCTCTCTCTCTCTCTCTCTCTCTCTCTCTCTCTCTCTCTCTCTCTCTTTTCAGGAACCGACAAGGAATAAGATGAAAGTGTTTTTAAATTGATTTCGAAAATTTAATTTTGATAATAATTTTTATATTTTTAATTTTCTGAGCTTGTTTTTAATCCAAATATAACATATTTATATGTTTTTGGAATCAGAAAATAATGGAGAATAAGATGAACGTAAATGTGTATCGTTTTATAAAAACTTTTTTTTTTTTTTTACAATTTTCAGAGTTTTAATGACCAAAGTCATAAATTAATTTTTAAGCCACCACGCTGAAATGCAATACCGAAGTCCGGGCTTCGTCGAATATTACTTGACCAAAATTTCAACCAATTTGGTTGAAAAATGAGAGCGTGACAGTGCCGCCTCAACTTTCACGAAAAGCCGGATATGACGTCATCAAAGACATTTATAAGAAAAAATGAAGAAAAAAAGTCTGGGGATATCATACCCAGGAACTATCAAGTCAAATTTCATAAAGATCGGTCCAGTAGTTTAGTCTGAATCGCTCTACACACACACACACACACACACACACACACACACACGCACACACCACGACCCTCGTCTCGATTCCCCCCTATACGTTAAAACATTTAGTCAAAACTTGACTAATTGTAAAAAGTAGTCCATCTGTAAACTCTGAATATGCAGATGACCTCCATAAATTATTCAATTGTACTCTGAAATCAAAGACAATGACCAATGACAGTTGAGATCGAAACTCGGTTGTGATGGGATATCCATAGGATATCCATAGGATATCCATATGGTTGTGATGGAATATTCAGAATAATCACCTCCTCAGCTAACAGAGATAAAGAGGCAGGTCATGGGATAATATAAGCTAATTCAATTCGTCGGGAGAAGAATTATGGGCAAGTGTCAAACATTAGATCTACAAAGTGTCAAACGTTACGTATAGATCTACACCTTACCCTGAACAGACAGTACAATATTTTCTCAACTTTACGGCTCGTCGTCTCCATGATTTTAATCGAATCGGTGACCGGAAACGCCAAAGAAGCAAAGCTAGTGGTTTCCACGCTTTTGAAAAAAATACTCGCGAAACTTCTTTGTGAAAATTGCAAAAATAACAAAATGTGTCAAACGTTACTTTCGGACATTAAACTCCATCGATTCTTTTTAGCTGCTAGATACAATAACTTCGCAAATTCTGACTCAAATGCAACACACTGCTTTTATTTCCTCGAACACGAAACTATCGTTTTCATCCAAAATGGCGGCCATTCAAAGCACCAAGACCGGCGAAAATCGAATCTGTAAACAAGTTGGTCTGCGGACATGAGGCCTTCGAAAATAACCGGGTATTTACTGGGCGAGGTTTTCGGTAAATTCTGGTTCTAATTACGATTGTTGCACATTCTACTAAGAGTTGCATGCTTAGACTGTATGAAATACGCTGATTAAAACCGATAAAGTGATGCAGACCATGAAAAATCGAAAATTTCCCGAGGACACCAAAATGTCCAAAATTTTTCGGGGCCGTTTCTGGTGTATGTTTAAAACATTTTATTTTTTATTTAACATTCACAACAACAACAGGCTTCAAAACATTAAAAAAAGCATTCATCAAACTCCCTTTTTCAAAGCACAATACATGTAAACATGTTGGGGTAATCCAGTTAATTACACTTGCTTTCCAAAAATACATGGGTCCGAAATGGCACCTTTTGGCAAAGGCTCATATATATAAATATATCTAGCATCAATAAACCTAAAAATACACTAAGGTCTTTTTCAAAAACAATAGTCTGTTTTAAAAACTTTCAGCAATTTTCAACCTTATAAATCTATACTATAGATACATCAAAAGAAATTTGGTGCAATTAAACAGGTAACCTAATGGCAAATCATTGTGTAAAACTTTCTTTGCAACTTTCTTTCACGAAGTGTACGTATTTTTTTTTTTTTTTTAGCAATATTGTTTTCGTGGTGCAGTACCTGTGTTTAAAAATAATAAAATACACAGCGGACATAATTTCGCTTTATTTGAATGACTTTCCACTTTACAAAGATTGGTTTAGAATTAGAGCGCAGATTTAAACCAATTTGAAAAAAACAGTTGCTTATACCTTCTACCATGCTTGGTACTTTGAACAAACTTTATGATTGTTTTTGAGGCTTTCATTGTTGCAGCCCAATGCTGCTCAGTGAAAATTAACTTTTTTGAAGGCGAAGTGTCTGCACCCAGACACATCCTTACTCTGAGGTCTCAAAGCAAACCCGCAAATTGAGGCACACCTCCCAACGCCATGCAAGATATTGCAGATTTATTGCACGATTACGTGGCTGGCGCGGATAGGGCAAGTAGCCTAATAAGTTTACAATTTAAAACGAATGCTTCTTTCATTGACAAAAGCAGTAATCATGTGTCAAAACACTGGATCGGCTTTGGAATGCGCTTCAGGGGTCGACACTAACTTATTTGGCCTGGGGCCACACTGGCCCCAGAGATGGAAATTGCTGGGGCGGAAAACAAAAATCTGGGGCCCACTCTCATTATTCACGTGCGGCAATGCATTGTTTGTTTTTCTTCATCGTACTGAAGCCAGGGTAATTCTTTCAACCATTTGACATTGAAATTACGACAGAGCTTCACGCTTTTGGCTGCATCGGTCTCCTTTTTTCGTTTCTCTCCACCCTGTTCTTCATCTTCATTTCCAGGTCTTTTTACACCAGGGATGGCATTTGAAGGCGATACTTATCTCTCACGCTAAAGAGCGCAATTTGGGAGTTATTTCCCTTGCGGCATTGTCCTTCGACGATTTCAATGGGTTTTTTTTCTTCTTGACTGCGGCATTGATCGTAACGCAAATTTCAGTGACGACTATGACTGGCGATTTTTAGTGATTGGCTCTGGCATTAGAAATTTCGGTTTGTCATTGTTGGAATTTATCCTGGGGCGGAGTGGGCCCCAAGCTTCGGCAATAATTGGGGCGGAACACAAAACTCTGGGGCGTTCCGCCCCCCGCCCCCGCTAGTGTCGAACCCTGCGCTTGTAAATAAAAGTAGACAATGAATTTTTCTTGTGATTCCACTGACCAATCTGCTTGTAGTCTGGACAATTAAGCGTACAAAATATGGCAAAATCGTATGGGTTCACAGGTCTGCTATACACTTCAGGTTTGGGGTGTCCACAAGCTAACTTTTTTTTTACTCGAGCATGTTGGCAACGAACTGGAGAACAACATCTGACCATGTTGATCGGTGGGTGGCCCACTCCGAGGGTCAATGCGCTCCGTTAGTTGCACGAGCTGTTCCTCAGAGAGGGGGCAAGCCGTGGCAGGCACATCCTAACGACTGTCTGGCAAAGGATGGTCCTCGATTATCGATTGAAGGCTTCTCCCTTTCCAGAAGTCCCGTACTGCTGTGGATGTGCTGGCTCGTCTCTCCAGCATCCCCCTGAAGAAGAGCTGCAGGGGAGTTCTGTTGCGCTCTGTCCTCAGGGGTTGGTGGTTCTTCTGTTCCACAAACCACTGTAGGGACCGGTTCAGCCTGGGCAGAAAAACATAGTGGAGGGCCCACAAGTGAATGGGATTGTCCATGTTCAGTATCCCCAGACCACCTGTGGTGTTCCCATAGCAGTAAACAGGTCATGGTAAGGGTTCACCACATCTTTCCAGACGTCGAGCCAGAGACGCTCGATCCTTTGGTTATGGTCACTGCGGCCTTGCATCGCACTGCCTCTCCCTTCTCCCCTGTGTTCGTTCATGAGGGCGACGACATCCAGATTCTCGCCACCATGGTCCATGCGGACTCTTGACGGGAGTCCAAAGCGTTGGGTTCCACCCAAAAACAGATCCCGAACGGTCTCTGACCTGTTGTTTCGGTGGCATGGAGGAAGGTAGTGGCCCGGCTAAAGCCATCGATTGCCCCATGAATCACCATTTTCCACCTGCAATATAACAAACAGAGATCCGTTTCCATATGTGATTTCACCACACAAATTCTGATTAAAGAGTTATTGGGAAATAAGTACAGGTAACATGCTCAGTAAATATTAAAAAGTAATGGTCAGTGCTTTTTCATGACCGAGAATCAAGACCATTATTTTTAATATATATCATTGAGAAAAGGTGTGTAACCCATTTAATCCACCTTTCTTCAATTTTGCAAAGAAATAAATCAAGAAAAGCAATTGCTTTATATGACTTTTCTTCGTCATGTCCATAAGCCTTAAGGGTCTTGTAGGTCTTAAAAGGAGGATTCCACTAACTGCTAAGACTCTAAAATTTTATAAAAATAAGCAAAATTTTGGTAATGTCTGCTGGTTAATAACACATACAATTCAGTGAAATTTAATAAAAATAACTGAGAAAACCGCAATGTAAAGCTTTTACAAACTTGACCCCACTGTGACCCCAAAATGTGACAGGGATCAACCAAACTAGGGTCACGTAGGTAGATGATCAAATCCTTCAAGTGTTCAAAGCTCAAGCTTCAAAAACACCTGAGATAACATCAATGTTAAGATATTTTGATTCGAACATGACCCCCTGTGACCCCAAAACTTGACGAAGGTCAATCTTCTTCTTCTTCAGCGTTCGACGATGGCTGTGTCTAGATTCTTTGGCCCGTGATGTTGACGAAGTGGGCTGTGACGAAGGTCAATCAACCTTATGTCTTCTTCTTCTTCTTATGCGTTCGTGGGCTGAAACTCCCACGTGCACTCGTGGTTTGCACGAGTGGAATTTTACGTGTATGACCGTTTTTACCCCACCATTTAGGCAGCCATACGCCGCTTTCGGACGAAGCATGCTGGGTATTTTCTTGTTTCTATAACCCACCGAAATCTGACATGGAGTACAGGATCTTTTTCGTGCGCACTTGGTCTTGTGCTTGCGTGTACACACGGGGGTGTTCGGACACCGAGGAGAGTCTGCACACAAAGTTGACTCCGAGAAATAAATCTCCCGCCGAACGTGGGGACGAACTCACGCTGACAGCAGGCAACTGGATACAAATCTAGCGCGCTACCGAATGAGCTACATCCCCGCCCACAACCTTATGTCAAGTTGGTAGATTATCAAAACCTAGAAGTGTGCGTACTATTAAAGCTCTAGCTAAAAACACATCTGAGATAACATCAACGTTAAGTTTTTATTAAACGAACATGACCCCGCTGTGACCCCAAAATTTGATGAGGGTCAACGAAACTGGGGTCACTTCGTGAAATCATCAAACCCTAAAAGTGTGCAAAGTTTCAGAGGTCTAGCTGTATAAACTTCTGAGATAACAGCTCAACGTTACATTTTTTGTCATTGGACAGACAGACAGCCTGCCCACAGCACACATAATTATTTTGATCAAGTATTATTCACTCAGCCAGTCTACCTGCACAAGCATGTGATTAATCCATGGTTGAAGAGTTCTGTGAAAATTGCGCAATTCTGCAAACTCTTTATAGCAGTTAATTTAATTTCGAATAAAATAAAGTACACAGTTGTTCTGCTAAGACGATAAGGCAAATATTTTTGCGTTCTTTTCATGTTTAAGTATCTCGGGAAAAAAAGTTCTATTTATGAAGTGAAATATAATTGACCTTCAGATTAGGCCAAACAAAAATATATGTTGGTTTAGGGTAACCCGACCGACCCTATTTTTTCCCGCCGACCATAAAACTTTTTTTTATTTCTAAAAAAAATACCCAACCGTTGGCACATTTTGCGAACCATACCGAGACTAAGGGAAGTAACCTCCTTGAAAATCGACCAAATTTAAAAATAAATAAAAATAAATAAAAAAGCCGACCTACCGACCCTATCTTTTTTGGTCACGTTACCCTAAACCAACATATATTTTTGTTTGGCCTTACTGTCTTTTTATTTGTACAAATGCAAAATGGGAACAACTCTATTTTCTACACAAAATATGAGAGTTACTTGCCTTGAGACCTTGTGTCTGGTACAACGTAGATTTTGATTTAGAAAACAACCAAACTTATGGATCTTATATTGGATTCTGTGTGTTGAAACCTGAAATGAATAGTGTAAATGCAGTATGTATGAGCTCTTTCCTCTTTCGAATATTTGAGCATTCAGAACTTTTCAGTCACCAAGCAGTGACCACACAGTGTGGTTTCTCAACCTATGAGCTATCGAGGATTCAGACTGGTTGCTGGGTGGTTATTTGTTAGGACTAGGTAGCTTGGTATTCACCGAAAAGTATTTCCCCCTCTGCTTATTTCTCTGTTAACTTGAAGGGGTGTTTATTGTTAAAAAAAACCACCAAGCAACCAAATTTAAATAACCACCCAGTAGAAATGGTAAGGTATAACCAGAATATGTTTTGTATTCCGTGGGGAAATCATCAATGGACCAGTCTTTCATTACATATCCAGAAAATGACAAAATAAAAAGAAAAGAAAAGCAAATACTTGCACACGACTCACCTTCGTTACCCACCTACCCCTTAGAAGACGCCCTTCCTTTTACGATCCCAAACAAGACATTTTCAAGACCCTGTTTCATAGCTGC
Organism: Littorina saxatilis; assembly: GCF_037325665.1. NCBI lineage: Eukaryota > Metazoa > Mollusca > Gastropoda > Littorinimorpha > Littorinidae > Littorina > Littorina saxatilis. Next base: position 58,610,499 of record NC_090247.1, read on the forward strand.
CAACCCCTGTGAAGCCCAAAGAGTAGCATTTTGGAACTTTCACCCAATGTCAGAGTTGCAATTGGTGTTTATAAGCGTAGCACTAGCATAATCTTAAATTTGAATCGCAAGCCCGCATTTAAAATGCCATCAAAAACGTTTGTAAGATTCTGAGAGCTCTACGACATTACAACCGTCTAAACATAGTTCAATGTCACACGCTTTCCTTCTTTGCCACTACTAACGCAAACGTATGCAAGATTGTATGTTACACGCTTTAGGAGCATGGCAAGAACGGATTCAAACTCAAAATCGTCACTCCAAAAAAACATAAAATGCACACACGACTTTTATTTCTCCTGCTGTTATCGTTTCTTCTCTTTACAAATTCTTCAATGCTCAGAATACTGAAAACGGCACCCCAGACGACAGTACTGTTTCCATACGCGAATTTAACTTCCCTTGCAAAGTGGTTCGCTCAGGAGGCCTGTTTGTCTGACACTATAAGGACAGAGTTCTGAACATAGATGACAAAGATTCCGGAATGAACAAACATTTTGCGGATGCAGACACAGAAAGACGTCATGAAGAATGCGATGCTTCAAAAGATACAGACTGTGACGATGACTGTGACGTCATTCCCATATACTGAGACGTCATTCACAGTTGTTCGGTCACTTCCGTCAAAAAGTAGATTTAGACAATCAACGTAATCTCGTGTGGAAGAAAACGTCTGTCACACAACCAAGTCGGAATAGCAGGTATTATTACCTATACACGCAAAGTCTGTCGAATTCTTCGGCAAAAATCGTTGAAAATGATTTGCCCGCATCGGCGTGGAACTTGCACCATAATCTTCACCACCCTTACGTTTCCCCGTTTTTATCCTGTCTCCCTCCAGTTTCCACTTCTAACACCGTCACTGTGCACAGCTTACAACTTAACAAGTGCATTGCATATTCTAATCAAATTCACAATTGGCGCATAGAGTCACCGGAAATGCGAATGCTTGCAATAAAATTCACGATTTGCTAAGCAAGTCACGTGGACAATATCGAGTCATAACGGAGTGGTTCCCAGCCATCGGTACTCGACTAGTTATGCAATGTTCATTGTTGATTGTCAAGCAATAAGTGAACATTTTGCACGCTTGTCATTTTTTTTTTTTAGCGTAGCAGCTCAGGGCTTAGAGTAGCAGCGTAGCAATTCCTGCAAAATCGGAGCATGCTGCGCCAAAATCGTAGCAATTGGCAGGTATGCTGTTCTCTAAGATATTCTGCTCATAACCTCTGTAAGTTTACCCCCATTATAAGACCTTATTATCTCAGGGTTATGTAGGTCTTAAAAGAAAGATTCCAGCGTCATAAAATAATGTTTAAGAGAATTCCTTATGCCACCTGTATCAATCCACTCAAATTCCATGTTCAAACTGGCACAACCCCCAACATCCTCCCCACCACCGGACACACTCAACATTCACCAAATTTTGAAAAAGGATTTTTTTGTGCCCAGTGTATGTATTTGTAGCTGTACTCACGATATCAACTTGTGGTATCCGTCTAGATGCCAGAGAGCGTTTGGTCCTGATACTTGGTACAGACGACGTCTCGTGGGCCTCAACGCCAAAGCTCTGACAGCTACTCCACCAGGATCAACCCGCTGGATGGCTCCCCGTACTCTGTGCCTTTGTGGAGCGTGTAAGAATACAACTTATTACACTAACGTGACATACCACTCATGTCATAACAATACCATTCACTCTACATTGCATGTGTAAAGAGGTCTTGTCTGACAAGGACCTGATTTTTCACTGCCTCCAATACCGAAACAAGCGTCCTTCTTTGAACACTCGGAAGAATTTTAAGAACGTAAACACCACACCAGTGACATTTCCTTGCTTTGACATAAAAGATTACACGAGGCATTCGGAGAGATCCAGGTTCAATTTTTAAGCTTCTTCAATCTGGGCGCTTCGACAAAGGGACATTTACAGCAATGAACATGCAACAGTATGTACAGGGTCCCCACTGGTTTTTAGAAACAAAATTCCATGACTTTTCCATGAGCCTCAATAACATTTTCCATGACTAGATCCACAGGTCGCCATTTCCGAACACGCAAACTTTTTACGTCTTGTCACTGCCAGTTTTGACACTGGCTTGCTTTGCACTGAATTTGAGTCAGTTTCTACGCAGTGTCTCTTTGACAAGCAAGTCAAGCATTTGCTACGCAGTCAGATTATCGGTAATGTTTGCTGGTCCTGTCATTTCACTAAACTGGACCAGCCACTGTTTGTATCCATCTGCACTTTCGTAAATTCCGCTTCATAACCGTCACTAACACTGTGACTTGACGAACTGTCATTTTTTTCACCGCGATACACAGTTCATTGCGAAGATCTTCCTTGGTAAGGCCAAAAAAAAAAAAAAGCTTTGGTTACGGTTTCCCGACCGACCCTAACTTTTTGGGCCGACCCTAAACTTTTTGTTTGGTCCTAAAGCTAAAAATAAAATGAACCAAACACATACGATACATACACACACAAAAAACCACACACACACACAAAAACCCACCGAAAACGACAACACCACGGCACAGAGAAAACATCGATCGCCGGCGAGCAGACAACAACAAGACCGACAAGGGACACCACTCCGCTTTTTACAACTCCCATATCCAAGGGAAGTCAGTCTCGTGCGTTCGTTCGATGCGCGAACGTAAAAAGATGTCGTCTGCATTTGCAATCGTATTCGGAAAGTTCGTTCATATCGAACAAACACGACTGATAAGTCGGTACTCGAAGAGTGCAACTTTTTGATGGAAAGACTTCTGTTTAAGAAAACTTGTATAAAGTGAAAGGAATCATCAGCTACTGTATTTTGACTAGTTTTCAATTTGTGACAATCAGTCCAGACTGCGTTCAAGACTGTGTTCACTAGTGGCACTATACAGTTTAAAGGGTATGTCCAGTTTTCTTTTCTTAACATGAAAAAGTAATTAATATCTGTGGTTCCAAATACACCAATATGAAAATACCTCGAATATCCTGCATACACAAATATTTTTATCATTTCAAGAGGGACCAACCAACAAAAACAAAAAAACAAAAAAAAGTTTAATCGACCTACCTACCCTATTAATTTTGGCCATAAAACCGTAACCAAAGCATTTTTTTTTTGGCCTAATTCGTTCCAATTCCGCATACTTTTTGTTGTCAAGAAACAACTCGAAAGAAAGCTGGCGTGCTAAAGGTTATTTTTTTTTCTTTCTTATTTATATTAAATTCCATGACTTTCCATGACTTGAATTGAAATTCCATGACTTGAATTGAAATTCCATGACTTTCCAGGCCTGCAAAATTAAAAATCAAATTCCATGACTTTCCAGGTTTTCCATGACCTGTACGAACCCTGTGTGTAGGATAAACAGAATACTACATGGCTTCCTGTTTGATACCAGTTTTACACTAGTGTTTTGAAATATTGTTCGCAGTTTAATATTTAAAAGCACAACTTGTGTAAAACTGGTATTTCATAGGAAACCATATAGTATTCTCTATGTGGACAACAATGTCACAGGCTTACCCACTAAAGTTCTTTAGGAGCTTCTGACATATTTGCCTTAAAAACAACATGCAAAATAACTTGTGGAATCCAAAAGCACCATGCCGCATTAGTGGCCCAATTAGAGCTGCAGACTATTACGCTTTCGATGTAGCATGCTACTTGTAAAACAGAAAATGCTACTTCGTTATACAGACACCCTACAATGTTCATTTGTTCCTGCTGCTGTTTTCTTGTCTGAACACAGTTATTGCAACATTTGTGTCTTGACATATTTATAAACATGTAGGTGCAGTGGATTATAAGATGATGCAATACTTAAAGATAAACACCATTTGCTACTCTATAAATTCAAGATTGCTACACATGAAGCTTCATATGGGCTGACAGCTCTGCATCATACACCTGCACATAAATCTTACTGACTGAGTTGATGTGTATTTACACATTGCACACCTCCCACATTGAAGTAAACAATTGAATATCTTCAGTTAATCGAAGTACACTTAAAGATGAAGTTCTCTCCATAGGAATACTGTGCATCACCCTTGCATGTAAGTGAACTCAAAGTACTATGTGAACAGAACAGAACCAATTCTGGTCTGTTTGCAACCGCATGAACGCAGGAAAGAGATCATTGTCAGATTGAATTACAATTAACATTGACACGCTTCCATTTGAAACTTTTCAGTTGTCATTGTGGATTGACGCCCCGGGCCCCAGATCCTGCGTTTAACTTTATCCTCGACGAACAAAATTGGGCGGCCGCCTCACCTGTGATTGTGTTGACCAGGTTGGCAACCGAGCCAGACAGGGTAGAATTGCTGGTACCGGTTGTCATCGATCCCGATGTTGAGGCGATGGCCTCACGATCACCCGAAACAGCTTCTTGCAGACGTTGGTTGTCTTTCTGGAGCGAGACAATGGCCACTTGGCAGGTCTCTTGCCGCTCCCCCAGCCTGCGTAGCTCAGCCAATACCGCGGCCAAAGCAGTGGCGCTTTCTTCCCCTCCTGCTGTGGCTGACTCAAACCCACCGGGTTGTCGCTGCGAGGCTGTCTGGTTGCTGGCCCTCGGCCGACCTGCAGCGGCTCGGGTCACTTCGGCTACCCGCCTTGACGCTGCCCTCCTGGGAGGCATATTCCTGTGCATAAAAAACAGGATATATATGTGAACACAGCCTTATTTGTCAGATTACTGAGAATTACACGTCTGCTGCTCCTTGCAGGAGTTGACAACGCCTTCACTGTTCAGCCTGTAAAAGGTGTTTAATATCCCATACTTCTGAAGTTGTCACCAGATTTTGGGAGACTGAAATACAAACCAAAGAAATTGATTAAAATCTGGCCCAAAGTACTTCAAACCAATTGTGTTTTCTGTGTCAAACTCAAATCCTGGCACCCAGTACCCCCACCAAACGAGTTTGGAATCTCTGAGGCTCAATACATTTATGACAAACAGAACACCAACAGGAAATTACATCATGGTTCTCTGAACTGTCACACACTAACATAATACCTGGCTAACAAATCCACATACTAACTAATGTTGGAATCTCTGAGGCCCTATAGCTTAATTTGACAAAAAGAACAACAGCGAACCATGTTTTCTGATTCTCTGAAAAATCAGCCCCACCATGAAATATTACCTAGCCCACGGTACATGTACTTTAACCAAAATAGTGTTTGTAACCTGTGAGGCACCAGCCAACACAAGTGACAACAGTACCTCCACAGGAAAAACGTTTCCCGATTCTCTGCAAAGTCAAACAACACATGAAATATTACCTAGCCCACAGTACCACAACCAAAATAAATTTGGAATCTCCTAGGCAAAATAACAGGTGATCGACAAAACAGTACCTCCACAGGAACCAATATTTCCTGATTCATTGAAATGACAAACACCCACCTAACAGGTAATTGACATACAGTACCTCCACAGGAACAAATATTCTGATTCTCTGAATTGACAAACGCTCACATGAAAAGGCATCGTAACACCAACATGTTCATCAGAATCTCACCTGAAAATTATTTCCAAGTACTCTGGAAAAACACTGATCCATACTATCCACCAACACAGAAACATACTGTTGAAACATGTCACGATATCTTGATTTGACAGAACACTCAACAATCGTGTTGATCGAAGAACCATTCCACCTTGAACTGGTTTTTAGACAAGGGACATCATCCACAACGAGCCTGTCATAAACTCGAGTTACTTCCCATCTACCGATCTGGTTGACCCCATTTAGAGCCTTCGATTTATAATGCCACCCACCCGCATCAAACAAGAAAGAAAATGTAAACAATTTGAAGATTCCCTGTTCCTATACCCGTGCTTTGTAAGCTGATCAGTCAAAACGCACAATGCAACCTGACCCGGCTACAACATTATTTAATCACACAAAAACCGACTGTGTTTATCGCCTGACGAAGGGACTTGTACAACCTGGCCTGTCCTGACGTTGCTTGATCTTCTTGATCTTGATATGTTACGCCAACAGGTCCCAAGCTTGGGAATATACGTTTGCTAGATGCACACCATCACCCAGGAAATGACGCTGCAAATTCAGGTAACGTAAACTGTTTTCCAGCGGAAAACATAAAATCATGGTCCCAAAATACAACTCTAGGGGAGTCCACAGTGCCCTGCCGAAGCAACGCATTGACCTCCATAGCTGCGGCGTTGTATGATGGATCGAAACACACACACAGACAGACAGACAGACAAACAGACACACACACACACATACACCACGACCCTCGTCTCGATTCCCCCCTCTACGTTAAAATATTTAGTCAAAACTTGACTAAATATAAAAACGGTATTACTTAACTTTAAAATCAGAATCTGTGACTGTGAAACATTGGTCCATTTCTCAGTTGTTTTTCAACAGTTTAAAATTCCTTTTTGAAGCTTTACTATTCTAATATTCAGCACAGAAGTTACCTGAAGTACTGTCCCCTGTCCTTTCAGACGAGCTTGTATCATTAAGGACCAAGTAAGCTTGTTGGAAGCAGTAATTGGTTCCACCAACGCATCCAACTCTTGATCAGATATCCTGGAATACACCATGCGTTGTACTTGTAGCATTCCATTTTCCCTGAAAATTGCCAAACACTTTTATTACTTGCGTTGTATCGATAAACGAAGCACAAGTAAGAAACAATAATAAAAGCAAAGAAAATAGCAACACGATATGCAAACATCTAACAAAGCCGAGCAAGCAGAATGACAGGTCTAATGAAAAACAAAGAGGTACCGATTCGGAAACAAGATCGCGATTCTTTCCTTCGCTGCACGACGCAAATCTTCTGTGACCTTTGACCAAACGTAGCTTCCACATTCGATCACCGTGCTCAGCTTAATATTTACAACAGAAAGCCGAGGGGGTGGAATACCGAGATGAACCTACAGAAATGTGCATCCTCAAACCTGACATATTCATCCCAACATTTAATGAACTCCAAAACACAGAAAGTTGCTTTCACACGCCATCTTTGATTGCCACTGCCAGCGGTCTGACTAATTACTACGCGACCGCACGCGACCACACGCGACCTTGCACTACCTTGCGCGACCTCAAACTAAAGCAGGTGCATGTAATATTTTTATATATATAGTATCTTCACAACATCATCTGACTTTATACCAAGTTTTAAGTCAAAGAAATTAAAAATAACGGAGCTATAATGTATTTTGCGACGTGCTATCGAGCTAAAGTGAAATCATCCGATGTTTGCACTTTTGCTCGCTAGGCTTTGAAAATGCATCAGAATTAACTTTGTTTTTACTTCTCTGACTTAAAACTCGGTTCAAAGTATGATCATGTTGTGAAGATACTAGATATATAAAATGTTACATGAATATTATTTAGTTTGAGGTTGAGCCTGCGTTCTTAAACGAATGCGAACATGGTCGGACGCTGAATCACGATGATTTCACTTTAGCTCGATAGTTCGTCGCAAAATACATTATAACTCCGTTATTTTTAATTTCTTTGACTTAAAAATTGGTATAAAGTCAGACATTGTTGTGAAGATACTAAAATATTACGTGAACATGCTTTAGTTTGAGGTCGCGCAAGGTAGTGCAAGGTCGCGTGTGGTCGCGTGCGGTCGCGTAGTAATTAGTCAGACCCACTGCCAGTGGTTACCGACCCGGTACCCGTGTTTCAAAGATCACGCATTGTTTCTTCCATTAAGTCACAAATGAACAAGCAAACAAAACGTTGCTTACCTTCTTAAAACTTCTTCTGGCTCATTACCAGACTGCAACAAATTGACGCAATGGCGGGTCTGATCCAGTGGCGTCGCTATTTTGGAAGATGGCGCAAACCGGAAGTAGTATCTCCACGAGATTGTCGCTTTGCATGTCGTACATTTTCCGATTCAAGTTCTAATTTATTTCAGCTGCATTTATTAAATGCAGCTGCATTTAAAAATAAATACAGCTGTATTTAAAAATAATTACACCTGTATCTAAAAATAATTACAGGTGTATTTATTTTTAAATACAGCTGTATTTACTATTAAATACAGGTGTAATTATTTTTAAATACAGCTGTATTTCTTTTTAAATGCAGCTGTATTTAAAAATAATTACACCTGCATTTAATAATAAATACAGCTGTATATATTTTTAAATACAGGTGTAATTATTTTTAAATACAGCTGTATTTATGATTAAATACAGCTGTATTTATCATTAAATACAGCTGTATTTATTTTATATTACAGCTGTAATAGTTATGAGCCAAACGGCTTTCCATACGTATTTGTCCGCAAAGCATTGGTGCTTAAATGACACCAATGTGTGTCCATGAGGGACATAAATCTACAAACAATATTTTAACAAGATTTATTCAAAATTGACGGTTTTAGAGGAGGGGGATGGGTCCTCTAACTTTTCAGCTCGGAGACACCCATGCAAGTCTTTGCCGGAGTTTCATGAATAACACTTAGCGGACTTATCGAGCGGAAGTGGTTTTTCAGGCCGGTATATGAGTTGCAGCTGTTTCAAGAATACGAGCCCAGGCTATTTGGTCTATGGTTTTTACGACGACCATGCCGATCACTCCGATCTGAAAAAAGTTATCAAGTCGGGGCTCGCCGTCAAAATCCAGCACATGGTGAATAAAAAAAAAACCCACTATATCACGACTGTACACGACTACGCTTGTTTTGTGCAGTTCAACATAAGCGTGGGGAGAGCGTGCAAGCTCATGGAGATCCTGCCACGTTTGGCCCACGATTGGCCACGCTCTCGGACACTTTTCCGTCGTAGCAGAAGCGGCGTCTATTGGGTATTAGTGCCATATGCTGGATGTTGACGGCGATATGCCCCGATTTGATGACTTTTTCAGATCGGCGTGATCGGCATGGTCGTGGTAAGGACGCAGCGCTGTGTGACCGGGCCCATAGCACCCACATCGATTATCGCTGCCTGCCTCTCAAAACATGCTGCGGTCACGCTTGGCTGGGCATCGCTGTGGCACCAGAATCCTCCCTAAGATATCAAGCGTGTTTACAGACCTAGCAAATTAGCGTCAGTGCTTATACGCTTATAACACTTTCGCAGTGTGTGTATCAATCATTTGTCTACAGACGTGAGAAGTATCCAATAATTTATTTATTTATTAAAGACTGTTTTTCCGTCTTCAGAATGCATGTGCCTGTAGTTGGTATGAGTGAGTGCGTCGCGTTCTCGCTGTGCGTCTGTCTGCGAGTGTATGAGTCCGAGTGTCTTGGTCCTTGTCGATTTGTGTTTCGTATAATGTTCACTATGTATTGTATATTTTGTAAGCGCCTAGGGCTATATTTAGATTAGGCGCACAAATGTTCATAATAATAATAATAATAATAAAGTCATGGTTTTTTTTGGACACAAGTGAACAATCCAATGACGAGTTTAAAAACTGTTTTCAAAATATTGCACTACATCGGAACAAATACGTGTAACAATCCAAATGACGTCTAGTATGTTCGTAAACAATTCTGAAAGTTGCAAAGCTATCCACAAAATCATTGCTGAAATACAGCGCTTTTTGTCATGATACCCCTCATAATTGAGGAAAACATTCCTGTTTTTGACCGCACATGCGATCGACACCTGCATTATCAGGAATAGCATAGCACACGACATACGCTAGCTAGCGTGTGACCATAGGACTTGGCGCAAGCGTTTTGGGATTTTTTGGCTGGTTACTTGTTTCCCTGATGAGGCAGACTGTTGATTCCAGTCAATAGCTCATTTGAACCCCTTTGGTACTTAAATCTTCTTCTGTAGTGTCAAAACTGTGCATTTATTGTTGTGTGTTTTATTCAGAATTGTTTAGCAACAATGAGACCCAATCGAGCTTTGAGCTGTGGGAAGCACTGTATATATACGTGTTCTATTATTACTACTATGATGATTTTGCGGCAGCGGAGGTGTTTGTGTTCTTGCGGCGTGTATGCTAATTCGGTCATCATAATGACTACTCACAAACAGCAAGACCTCACATCCAGCCATATCGCTATATCATTACAAATTCATTTTTACGCATAATTGCAAACGGCGCAAACGTGGTTTTGAAAGTTCTTAGAGAATTGAGTGTTACAAAGGAGTTTCATGTGTTATCCCGTAGGCACAGTTGTGCGAAAGACTTGGTAAAGAGATGTTTAGATATTAAATGTAGTAGTGTTTTTGAGGGGTTGATAAATATGCTTTCAAGAAAAAATACTTCATTTGAAAAACGGTAATGTAACGGACCGCCTACCAGCAAGTGATTTACCTGTAACATCTTTTAACCAAACGCCCCCCCCCCCCCCCCCAATCTCTCCCCCGCCCCTCCCCGGCCCTTACAAAAAAAAGCATTGCTTTTCATTATTAGGCGTACGTGCAACGATTTATGCGAGTATATTGTTGAATTGCATTTCGATAGCGCCTACGTATTGTAATCTGCGAATTTCACATTGTGATCTTCTTGAGATAGCAAAACCGCAGAACGATGCAAGTATACACCCTGTATTCTGAGAGCTCTTGTGCTACCGTAGCTCTCTCCACAATGCTGGCAACGTTGTTTACGTTCCAGTTTTGGCCGCTTAGGGGTTGAAGTCAGTGGCAGACCAGCACTTGTGGTCTTAGCAACTTCTACTTCACTGTTGACATCAAGAAAATTGTCCAGGGTAACAGCTGTGGTTACACACAAATGAAACATCGACAGTATCTGTATGAATCATTTATTTGTAGACATGCAAAGTCATGAATTTTTTGGACATGAGTGAACAATCCTATGACGAGTTTAACAACATTTTCCAAAACATTGCGTCACATCTGAACAAATATCTGTAACGATCCAAAATTTTGCTGGAAGTATCTCTAGTATGTTGGTAAATTATTCTAAAAGTTCAAAGTAATCCACCAAGTCATTGCTAAAGTACAGCGCTTTTTGTCATGACACCCCTAAAACAATCCCGTTTTTGACTGCTCGTGCGATGGACACCTGCATTAGTAGGAATAACATAGCACACAAATACGCCAGCTAGCTAAACAAAACAGCCTGATGAGTGATATGGCATTTTTATCGCATGTAAAAGTTGCACAGTTTTGCCTATTGTGATTTTTGTCGATTTTTAATTGGGCCCTTCCGTTTTTGGCCAGTCGATTTTGAGGGTACCCTTATCTAAGTGGCGGTCACGTGATCCCTGTAAAAGATATCCTTTATCCAAAATGTGATCCTGACAGTCAAGTGAACGGCCGTAACTGGCATATACAGTTTGAATGAAATTACACGGGAATAATGATATAATTTGGGTGCGAAATTTGTTGCAATAATGTTTGGCCAAGTATATATGCCCCTCCCCCTTTCGCAGAGGTGTGTTATGTAAAGGAACAACGCATTAGCAGAGAAATTAGCACAGTATCAATGTAGATTTGTTTTCTTTTGTGCAGCAGCCTCAACAAAAACGGTGCACACGTTTATTTCTCATTACAAAGTGCCAACATAACTTTCAACGTATGGACGGTTCGTGTAAATTTGCATAACGCCAAAGAAACAATTTACACGGAATGTTTGTTTCGCGGGTTGTTCTTGGAAATAATCGTTACCGAAAAATCGACCGGGTTTGTTCATTTCGACTCCTTTCGGAAGCAATCGTTTCCCTATAACCAGTGTTGTTTTTCTTCCTTCTACACATTTGAATTACATTGGTAAACAAGAATGGTTTGCTAAACTATTTTGTATTTGCTGGGAGTAAATGTTCAATATTTGAAGTTAGTTTGCTGTGAGGAGTGGAAACACGCTGAAAATAGTTTGTGAAAGTTTGCGTTTTAGCTGTAAAATCATGGGTGTAAACGTCCAATCTCATTTATTGAATTTGCGTTTATGTATGTATGTGTGTGTGTGTATGTGTGTGTGTGTGTGTGTGTGTGTGTGTGTGTGTGTTGGTGTGTGTGCGTGTGTGTGTTTATTTGTGTGTGTGTGTGTGTGTTGTGTGTGTGTGTGTGTGTGTGTATGTGTGTGGTTGCGTGTGTGTGTGTGTGTGTGTTTATTTGTGTGTGTGTGTGTGTGGTTGTGTGTGTGTGTGTGTGTATGTGTGTGGTTGTGTGTGTGTGTGTGTGTGTGTGTGTGTGTGGTTGCGTGTGTGTGTGTGTGTGTGTGTGTGTGTTTATTTGTGTATGTGTGTGTGTGTGGTTGTGTGTGTGTGGTTGTGTGTGTGTGTGTGTGTATGTGTGTGGTTGCGTGTGTGTGTGTGTGTGTGTGTGTGTGTGTGTGTGTGTGTGTGGTTGCGTGTGTGTGTGTGTGTGTGCCGGGTTGCGTGTGCGTATTGGTTTGTTCGTGCATGCGTGCGTGCGTGCGTGCGTGCTTGTTTGCGTGTTTCAACAGGTATGCATAGACAGTGTACAGATGAAAGTTCGTTGAACGTTCATATCAATAACAAACATATAAAATGTAACCAATACACATAATCAAGTTCCACTTTCCGTATGTTTTATTTTCAGTCCTGAGCAAAGCTGAAACAGAATTCAACATCAAACTTCATAGTTTTGTTAAAAAGTGAGTATGAACAAGGGTACGGACAGCAACAATTGTACGGACACGAGAGGATTTTTTGTATCTTTTGAAACTAGCAAAGACTCTTTAGGCTTGTTGAAATCACTAGAAATCCCAGGTGTGGTACAAATACACAGAAATGGCCACTTGCGTAAGATAGACGATCATGTCATGAAAAACTAAATCCTAGGATTCCACCAATTTACGTGACACGACAAATATGCCCATTCTGCCAGTGCGCAATCGGCGAAATCGTTTTCAACAGGGTAAACCTAAATAATATTGATAACCATATAACTGGGAAGAGCAACGAACAAGTTTTAACCAGTGCTCCATTCTGAAATAACGATCAAGTCAGCTCAAATGTACTGGACAACAACAAAAACTGACTGTGACTGATCATGGCATTTTGCTTACACTTCGGGAATAGCATCACTTGAGGATAATCATGATTTCTAGCTATTAATGCCGCAGCACTGGAATTGTTTTAACCATTTAAAAAAAAATGTTGTTTGTGTTGGATCAGGAATGATTTAAAGAGAGATTATAACTAACTGTATTCATTTAATAGGTTTCTGCAGCTTGCTCGCATCTAAAGGAACGAAAATGTTAAGTCAATCGCCATTCTGCCTAAGTTCAGGAGAACGAATCAGCTTAGTTTATACGAGAGACGATTGGCTCAATCACGCCAAGGTTGATTTTAAGACGTGCCCTGGCTTTTAGCAGTAGCCTATTAGAAGCATCCACGTCTTTTAAATATGCTTATTCAATCAAGCCCGTACATTGTCTTTACGAAGTTAAAGACGGATCAGGAAAAACTGCCTAGGATCCGAAAACACACTGTTGCCCAGACCTGCTATATATAGTACCCAATTTTGCGTAACACCTTGATACACACCTAACATACCTGTGATCTGTGGATTCATCTTATAGTCGGTGGAACAATTTTTTAAGATAAAAATAAAGTAAATGGCACGAAAAGAAACGTAACGCGGCAACAGTGTATCAAATGGGGACCGTTGCGGCTCACCTGGTTTCCAAACCAACCAAACCATCTTTACCAACTGAGCCACTTAATGAGAAATGATACCGATACATGCGCAGCCTAGCGGTGACTTTACAAGTGATTTTTGTACTGTTGAAATGACAAAGTAACCAAGATAAACAGTTTTCTCAAAATGTATTGCCAGCTCCTCGGGAGACTTGCATAATAAGTGATAGAATTTTTACGTGACGCTATTATTGGCTTAAATGACGTTTTCTCGAGCTTTCTTTCGCTTTTGACGTCAGAGATCTCACTTTGGAAGAGAGGATCGAAAAGATACGCCTTGGTTTGCAGTATAATCGGTGTCGTTTGTCATTAACATATACAGGATTCAGTTTTGACCTCAACCTCTTCGGTCAGGTCAACCTCGACGTCCCCAGCATTATCCTGACACCCCAGCGCCTTGGAGATGTCTTCGAGAGAGGCGTAGTCGGCGTCTTTCAGAAGCATGACGTCATTTCCTTCCACGGAAGCCGCGTTGTCGTACGCCACTTCTTCCTCGTCCGCCAGGCGGCGACACTTTTCCTTCTTCGCGCGAGGAGGTCGCTTCGGGAGAGAAGGTGCGTGCCCGTCGCTGCTAGCTCTCCTGCCTGGGTTTGGGAGAGGGTCTGAAGTCTTTTGAGACTCGGCCATGGTGGTAGTGGAGTTTACGGGGGCGGGGATTGTAAGAGCGGTGGGAATGCTCGATCCGGGCCCTGTCGGGTCCTGATAGGTCGCTTCCGAGTAGAGTCCGGCGTCGGATCGGACGGTGGATCGGTTATTGTAGTGGACTGCGCCCTGTTTCTTCTTCTTTTGGTACCTGAAAGGGAGGACAGACTGATTGTCAGTTTGATTTGGTGAAATCTGAGTTTATAGATTTAGCACGATGAATATAAACTGTGCACAAAATGATGTGACAACCACCTACCTTTTCGTGCGTTTTTAAAAGGAAAATATAGGATATTGGCTCCGGCGAAGAAAAAAATTTGCCAGTATTTTTGCTCATTGGAAATTCGATATCGTAATCCTAATATCGTTACTTGGCTTTTCCTCATTGTACACGTAAGTAAATAAGCGCTCCTTGAAGTTCACATAGAAAGGCACATACTTGTACTTTAGTTCTGCACAACAGACATATAGACACAACAGACAGACAGACACACGTTCAGACAGACATACATTGACACACACACACACACACACACACACACACACACACACACACACACACACACACACACACACACACACACACACACACACACACACACACACACACACACACACACATACTTCTTGTAGGCGAAGAAGGCAACTAGGGATCCGATGATGATAATGACAGATCCAAGGGAGGCAACCACAGCCGACAGAGTGCCACCTGCAACAAACGCAAAATTAAGTCCCTTGTCTATTGCGAAGAGACAAGGATTTGTTTCTTGCATGGCTAACATTATTATGCTGAAATAGTCTGTGGTTTCCAAATGGTTGAAAATGGTATTCAAGAGACATAATAATAACATCACATCAACGTCATGAGCCTCTCTGGTCAACCTGACGTCACCAATATGATCACAACCTCATCATACTACGGCACGCTATTTTTCGTAACCTAATATGGCGGGCACAATGTCCTGGTGTAAAGGAAGTCGGCCCTGTGTGTTTGTGTAACCAAGTTTGTATTCAAATGCAATATTGTGGCATTAAACTGAGCTAAAGGTTCAGGGTTCGAATCCCGGGTGCGCCTGTTGGTTTCAACTTCAAGGAAATTGTTATCTTTAAGCTACACTGAGGTCACAGTATGCGCGGACCGGCTAGTGCTTTATCAGCCTTCACCCCTCCTCTCTCCACCGGTAGCCTAAACAAGAAAAATGTTCATTCAAAATGAACAGCGTCGATGCAATGTCCACCAAAGATTTATTTTGGGAAGTGTTAAAGGTTAGGGTCAAAAGTTAATGAATTGCATGTTGTGCTGGATATATAAATTGTTTATTTCAGTCAATGCTTGATTCATAAGTACATTTTTCAGCATGGTGCATCTACAGGAGGGTGCTCCAACAATGATGCATAGTGCCAACATTTAGCGCAAACTTTTCACAACAGTGCATTATTACCACAAAGCGCATACAGCGATTATATAGTAGCAAGTTGCACTAAACATTTGAACAAAATGCATTTTGTTCAAATGTTAACAGCACAGCACCAAGTTTTGCATAAGTGCACAACAGCACTGACCATTTCACAAAAGTGCATAACAGCTGTGACAATTTTACAAAAGTGCATTGACCATTTCAGGCAGATGGCTAACATGCAGATTTCGCTTTTGTCTGTCTTTCTTTGAAAAGTAGGCATGTTCAAGATCGATGAAGTCATGAGCAATTGGGTTAGATGACAGAAAAGATTCAAAAACGTCAGATTCAGTTAGATGACAGAAAAGATTCAAAAACGTCAGATTCAGTGTTTTGGGCACTGTTGAACAGGAACATTCTCTCCTGTTCAACAAATGTGGGTTCAATTCAAAAGCAACATTGTCACAGATATACGCTAGTGTTACATTTCTGTAAAGTTTCAAAAACATCTTCCATGTTTTGGTTACTGTTGAACAGAGGCATATTTTCCTGTTCAAAAAAGTCTGACACAAATTGTCGTAGTTGTGGGTTAAGGTTCGATCTATACTGTCCTTCAAACGAGTCGTAGAACCGTCATTGTCACAGATAGTGTTACATTTCTGTTTTACATTCAAACGAGTCGTAGAAGTAGTAGTACATTTGCGTTTGGTTGTTTTTTCTTTTAGATTCCTGTCACTCATACTAGCAGTATTGATTGAGGTACATAAATCTGTTGATGTACAGGGATGACTTGTTTGTAATGAATCCTTGTTTCCTCCACATTGAGTTTGCATTGCAGTTGGACAGAAATGAACAGGTGTTAATTGATAAACACATTGATAATGGCTTTTGACAAAATCAATCAATTCTGCAAAGGAATTAACTTGATGACATCAAAACTGCAGCGCCATTTGAAGAATGGTTACCATTTCTGTTTCTTTGATGGGAATCAAACAAATAAAAACATTGACTATCCAAGTTACCATGAATGGCAATAGTTGACTCCTGAAAAGTAGCAAGGATATAATTTGAGACGATAAACGCCTGATGCAATCCCTCCTCAAGGTCAGTCAACTCAAAACCTTCATCATTCGCAACATCAGTAGGCAACACAGCGGGATTCGTATGTCCAGAAATCATGTCGAAAAAATATTACATTTCAAAAGCATGTCCAACCACAGTTGTTGGCAAGTGTTCGTGTCCGAAGTAGCCTTCAGTGTGTGTATATGTATTCATGTGACAGAGAACGTGACCTCATTGTTCAATCCTCTCTCTCTCTTCTTTCTCATTCGAACGCACACACGCAAGAACGTAGCCTACGCACGCATGCACGCGCACGCACACACACACATACACACACACACACCCCGCTGACGCACACGGCAAACCACGCACACACACACTGACTGTCGGCAAGCATCTCTTTTTGTTTTCTTTACCTTTGTTTATTGTGTTTTCGATATTTGTATTTATTTTTTGCTTGACTTATCTGTTTTATTTTAATGTTTGCTATCCACATCGTGTGATAAATGTTTCTTCTCAGTCTCCGAGTCAGTTTAGTTTCTGCACGCCGCTTTGGTACTCCTTGTTTTTCTAACTGGTGTATTGTGCGCGACTGATTTGCGGATTTATTTTTATTCCTTTCATATGCAGTTGAAGTGTTGTGGGTGTTATTGTCTGTATATGCTATGTTGCGTCTGTGTATGCCTACAAGAATTTTGGGTGTAATGTGCCTGTGGTCTGCTCGCAGTCGAGCACAGAAAACATGGCGGCGCCCTGTGGCAAATTCGTGGAAAGTCTTCCCGACCGCAGATACCAGCGTCGTCCGCGACGCTGGAAAAAGCCGGAAAATGGTCACACAGTGGTCGCCGCTTAATAAAGCCACTTCTGGACCGACGAAAATTGGCTTTAATAAGCGGCGGATTAATTAACCGGCGGTCCAGGAATACGTCATTTTCGAAAGAAACAAAAAATCTTCTCTTTTGTGTACGTCACTCAGTCATTTTCTTTCGTCATTTACACTTGTTTGAATCTAAACAAAACTTCACGAAGGATGTTGAACTTTTGTTTTAATTATGTACATGTACGTGTACTTTGATCACTTCGGTACATCAATAATTTCACTGTCACCGTCACGAATCAATACTTCGTGATACGCGTGAGCGTGGACATAAATAGGCCTGTGACTTGAGCGATTACAAGAACAAGATAATGTGAGTTTTAGTCACAAACTACGTGATTTCTCTGAGAAAACTGGCTTTAATAAGCGGCGGGTTGGGTTTATTAACCGGCTTTTTCTAATACATAAGATATAGTGATAAATCCGGACCGTCTGAAATCGGCTTTTATAAGCGGCTGGCTCTATTAACCGCGGTTTTATTAAGCGGCGTCCACTGTATAAATGAAAGCCCACTTGTTCAAACCCAAGTGTTCATGAGAGTTGCAGCCCACGAACTCAGAAGGTGAAGAAACCAAAAAGAAAACGTCACAGCCCCTCACTGTGTACAAATGACGTCAGAACAATAGTCACAACGACGTCATGATACTCACTGGTTCCACTGACGTTGAACTGGTCACTGTCAGGTTCAGATCCCTGGTGCACCACGGCCCCAGCTGACCCTGGCTGAGCGGGCTGTGCCTGCTGACCGGTCTGGCCGGCTACACTGCCCTCCTGGTTCATACGGTTCCTCCACGCGCTCAGCGTCTTGTTCAGTAGACCTAGGAGATACAAAATTATAACAACATTATGTCACGATCATAAGAAAAATTGCATATCATATCTCGCTTTTTTTTAACATTTTTAGTTTTGTGAAAAACAAGATTTGAAAAAAGGCTCAAGTCAAGGCAGTTATGCAACTCTACTCTGAGACAGAAGAATTATGCCGGCTTTTCATGTGACTTCAGTTCCCCTTTTTATTATTTTTTTATTTTTATAATTTTTTATAATGTTTTTTTTTTAAACATATTATAGTTCTAGTGATAAATGTACTTACAAAACATTGTGGTCACGTATAGTGTACTGCAAAGTGTCGATTGCAGTCTGAAAATAGTATCTACGGTACGCACGATAAAGAAAACTTAGTGCGTCCTAGGACCCGCTCTTTTAAAATCTAGTGCGTCCAGGGACCCCCTCCATATATTTCTAGTACGTGTTTTCGGCTTCTAGTGCGTATAGGACGCAGGGACGCGCGCTATGGGGAGCCCTGATTATATTGAAAATGATTCCTTTTGCGTCAAGGCAACCATAGCCTTATTTACAGCATTTGAAACCAAGCAAAGGTTGGTCAATTGCTTGCTTAGACGTGTTCTACATGTACATGACAAAGAATTCTCATCAAATCTGTGTTCGCAGTTATCAGTTTGTGAGCAGCAAAGTTCAAAGTAACTTCAACACATCTTTTTACATTTAGTCAATGTGGTTGGTTGAAAAAAGCCTGTACTAAATAAGCCTACTGTCAGGTTCAGATCCCTGGTGCACCACGGCCCCAGCTGACCCTGGCTGAGCGGGCTGTGCCTGCTGACCGGTCTGGCCGGCTACACTGCCCTCCTGGTTCATACGGTTCCTCCACGCGCTCAGCGTCTTGTTCAGTAGACCTAGGAGATAAACAAAAATATAAAAACATTATGTAACGGTCATAAGAAAAATTGCATATCATATCTCGCTTTTTAAATTTTTTTTTATATATATATTAAGTTTTGTGAAAAACAAGATTTAAAAAAAGGCTCATGTCAAGGCAGTTATGCAACTCTACTCTGAGACAGAAGAATTATGCCGGTTTTTCATGTGACTTCTGTTCCCCTTTTTATTATATTATTTAGTCAAGTTTTGACTAAATATTTTAACATCGAGGGGGAATCGAAACGAGGGTCGTGGTGTATGTGCGTGTGTGTGTGTGTGTGTGTGTGTCTGTGTGTCTGTGTGTGTGTAGAGCGATTCAGACTAAACTACTGGACCGATCTTTATGAAATTTGACATGACAGTTCCTGGGTATGAAATCCCCGAACGTTTTTTTCATTTTTTTTATAAATGTCTTTGATGACGTCATATCCGGCTTTTCGTGAAAGTTGAGGCGGCACTGTCACGCCCTCATTTTTAACCAAATTGGTTGAAATTTTGGTCAAGTAATCTTCGACGAAGCCCGGACTTCGGTATTGCATTTCAGCTTGGTGGCTTAAAAATTAATTAATGACTTTGGTCATTAAAAATCTGAAAATTGTAAAAAAAAATAAACATTTATAAAACGATCCAAATTTACGTTTATCTTATTCTCCATCATTTTCTGATTCCAAAAACATATAAATATGTTATATTCGGATTAAAAACAAGCTCTGAAAATTAAATATATAAAAATTATTATCAAAATTAAATTGTCGAAATCAATTTAAAAACATCTTATTCCTTGTCAGTTCCTGATTCCAAAAACATATAGATATGATATGTTTGGATTAAAAACACGCTCAGAAAGTTAAAACAAAGAGAGGTACAGAAAAGCGTGCTATCCTTATTAGCGCAACTACTACCCCGCTCTTCTTGTCAATTTCACTGCCTTTGCCATGAGCGGTGGACTGACGATGCTACGAGTATACGGTCTTGCTGAAAAATGGCATTGCGTTCAGTTTCATTCTGTGAGTTCGACAGCTACTTG
The DNA here is from genome assembly GCF_037325665.1 of Littorina saxatilis. Taxonomy (NCBI): domain Eukaryota; kingdom Metazoa; phylum Mollusca; class Gastropoda; order Littorinimorpha; family Littorinidae; genus Littorina; species Littorina saxatilis. The sequence goes on from NC_090247.1 coordinate 58,630,860, forward strand.
ACTAAATATTGTATTTTCGCCTTACGCGACTTGTTATTTTTTTATTTTTATAATTTTGTATAACTTTTTTTAAACATATTATAGAAGTGATAAATGGGAATAGAATTGGCTGTCTGCTGCAAAACTGGCTAACTTTGAGTTATGCAATTATGTAATCAATTTATTTTCTGAAAACAATTCGTCGTAAAGGTAAGGGTTAAAGTTGTCAATAACCTTAGTGCATTTGATTTTACACATGAAAAACGATTTTTGGGGCCATAATTTGCTCTTTGTTTAATTGTGATTCGTTTCATAGTCTAAACAACATTTACATGCGATTCATTTCTTTCCAGTAATCTCTCAATGTGTAAAATTAGTAGATACGGGAAGTTAGAAATAGGCTTAATGTGGGCACCCGGGCACTCTTTTATAAATCATTATCAGGGCTCCCCACGGACGCCCCTCCTAGTGCGTCCCGGGACCCCCACTTTTAAATTTTAGAGGGTACATGGACTTCCACTGCAGTATTTTAGAGGGTCCCAAGGGTCCAAAAGCCGAAAAGTCCCAGTGTATTTATAAAACATTGTGGTCACGTATAGTGTACTGCAAAGTGTCGATTGCAGTCTGAAAATGGTATCTACGGTACACACGATAAAGCAAATTTAGTGCGTCCTAGGACCCGCTCTTTTAAAATCTAGTGCGTCCAGGGACCCCCTCCATATATTTCTAGTACGTGTTTTCGGCTTCTAGTGCGTATAGGACGCAGGGACGCGCACTATGGGGAGCCCTGAGTGTATTGAACATGATTCCTTTTGCGTCAAGCCAACCCATAACCTTATTTACAGCATTTGAAACCAAGCAAGGGTTGGTCAATTGCTTGCTTAGACGTGCTCTACATGTACATGACAAAGAATTCTGATTAAATCTGTGTTCGCAGTTATCAGTCTGTGGGCAGCAATGTTCAAAGTAACTTCAACACATCTTTTTGTTAAATTACATTGTTAAATTGTTAAATGAACCTGCCCTTGCGCCCACCCCTCGAAAGCTCCCACCTGCCCAAAACAACCACTCCCAAGGATTCTAGACGAGTTTTTCTTCTTCATAAGTCACCTTTCCATTGCGACCACCTGTCTGTAACGACCACTTTTGGTCGGTCCCTTGCGTGGCCCTTTTAGACAGGTTCGACTGTATTGGATTTTCAAACTTACAAGTTCAAAGTATACATTACTTTGTTGATTTTGTGTTTTTAAAGGGGAAAATGTGCGAGTGCAAGCTGTCATCATTTGTATGTGTGTTTTTCTCTTTGGATCACCACTATTATAAGCTTATAGTTTGTAGTTTGTAAATAGGTTCATTAATGTATTGTACCAATTAATTGTTGAATAAAATACTATTTCATCCAAAGTATTCATTACTATGTAACAGTCTCACTCGGATAATACAATCGATGCTGAACAAAAGGTAATCTTTTTAGTTTTACCTGGGTACTTGCTGAGGTCGAAGGTGGGAGGAAGTTGAGGTCTGCCTGGCTGAGCGGCTGCTGCTGGCACGGAGGAGGAGGAGGAGGACTGGGGCGGGGAGAGGGGAGGGGGAGGACCAGCCACGGGGGAGGATGAGGACTGGGCGGGGGAGGGGGGAGGGGGACGGGGAGGTCCGGCCACGGGGGAGCCACTGGACACCACACTGCACGTCACCTGCAGTTTTGCCTTGGGGTCAGGCTTGCCTGTGATCATGGGGAGAGAAGACAGTGTGTAGGTGAAGGTTTGACTCTCTTTGCTGCAATCGCACTAGCTTAAATGGGTCCTGTTGATCTGACCGTTTTGGGAGAGTTTTGGGCCAATTTTAAGGAATCTGAAGAATGTGGGGAATCTACTGTACCTTAATCTAGACGCACACGACACAATTTGCTCGAAAACGCACTAAAAGTGCGCCAATGAATACAATCAGAATGAGTTACTGGGATTCAAAGCGTTACTTCTCTCCAGTGCTGGAGATAAAAAGTGGTCCTGAGGCGCAAGTTGAGCCCTCTATGACGCGGCACCCTAGTTACTAGCGCCACTTACACAAACAAGGGAAGTAATTCAGGGGAAGTAACGCAACCCAATCGTCAGAAAGAACGCAACAACAACCAACAACAAAGTCAAAACAAACAAACAAACACTCAAGACCAAGAGAAAACGACTGACCTTGGATCTTGAAGAGGAAGCCATTGGTGGCCACGTGGTTGAAGCTTGGGATGAAGGTGAGCTTGACCACTGGGGTGTTGAACGTCTTGTACCGCACTGACCGCAGGCCGCACAGCTCCTCCTGCAGCGTGAATCTGACCAACAATCACCAGCAACAAAAATACTTTAAAAAAGGTTAATGATATACGGTACCGATATATGTACAGCCTAGCAATAAGTATTATTGCATTGACCTTACGAGTAATTTGCTCTTGCTGATAATGACCAAGTCACCGAGATAAACTTCGTTTTCGAAATGTTTGGTCGGTTTCTGTGAGAGGCCCAGGAGGAGCGACATAATGTTTATGAAATGCCTTTATTCCCATGAGTACGTCTTCTCGATTTTTTCTTGCTTTTGACGTCAGAGATGTAGGGGGGATGGGGGGTGGGCAAGAAGACCCATCTTGGTTTGTTTAATTGGTTTCGTTTTTCTTTATACGTAGTTGCATCACCATTATTTTGTTGTAGGGGAGCGAGCTCTAAACTACTCTCTGGCCAACTTTATGCGGGCGGTGCACGTGCCAATCTCCTCTCAGCTTGAATATAAAAAATATTCGCAAAAGAGGATGGTGGACGGAGAAAAAGACTACCTTGCTGAAGCAAACTTTGAAAAAAAATACTCCACCTGCATTATGGTAGTGGTCTGAGTCGGTATGCAAGTTGGAGACTTTAGTCCGGGGCAAAGTGTACACTCAATGCTGTTTATCCTAGACCAAAGTCTCACAACTCGACTCCTGCGTGCCGGGGGGACACCCCGAAGCGTCCCGGTACCAAAGCGTCCCGGTACCGAAGCGTCCCGGTACCAAAGCGTCCCGGTACCGAAGCGTCCCGGTACCAAAGCGTCCCGGTACCGAAGCGTCCCACTATAACGCGTCACAGGACTTAGACTTTTTTTTTTCTAAACCAATGACTTGATTTGACCTTGACTTGACTAACCATATTTATTTTTTTTTAATTTAATCTTGACCTTGATTTGACCTTGACTTCACTGATTTTTTTAATTTTGCACAGACCTTGATTTGCTTTCGGTAAAAAAAATTCACTTTTTGTCCAACTTTTCCCCAACTTTACTTTAGATCTGTACTCACAACACACCAATTTGGAAATACTGTACCCGTGTGGACAAGTTCGGGGGAAAAGTCCGTAGGCTTCCGTTCACAAGAGGGATATGTCTGTTATCACACACGCTTTCTGGCTTCACTAAGCGTGAGCGTCGGAAAAAGTCTTTTCAGTTCTGCCTCCGACTTTTAAATTGTATCATTTGGGTTAATTTGGGTTTGTTTGGGTTCATTTGGGTAATAAAGAACGCTCGCGCTGGACCCGAGTACTCTTCAGACTGGCTCGCTCCCCCAGTATGAAAGTTTTTGTCTTGTGCACGTTTAAGACCAAGTGATTGCTCTGTGTGAATTACAGGCATTCCCTTTGCTATATAATACATTGGCATGCGAGCCGAGGATGTGCGTGGTGACTGGTACCGGGACGCTTCGGCACCGGGACGCTTCGTGCCCTACTGCGCGGGAGCGTCCCGAAGCGTCCCGATACCGAAGCGTCCCGGTACCCCTGTGACGTGTTATAGTGGGACGCTTCGGTACCGGGACGCTTCGGCACCGGGACGCTTCGGTACCGGGACGCTTCGGTACCGGGACGCTTCGGCACCGGGACGCTTCGGTACCGGGACGCTTCGTGATGTACCCCGTGCCGGTACTGATTGCCTTGATTCGACCATGAGAGAAACGCGCGCACGGCACAATAACTGCAAAGTTCTTGTTTTTTGTTTGTTTTGTTTTTCAATAAAAGGGAATATCCAAGTTCCAGAGGGTCTCAAATGTCATGAGCAATACCTGTTCGCAGATCTAACTCAGGTGTCAAGTTCTTCTTCTTCTTCAGCGTTCCAGAATTGTCTGGTTACGTATGAGCTCGTTTGCCCATTTGGGTTCCCCACACTATACTCAGAGAGCATAGTCAGCTCACTCCGCTTTCGTTGAGTAGGCATACTGGGTATTTTCGTGTTTCCAAAACCCACCTAACTCCGAAATGGATTACAGGATCTTTTCTGTGCCCCCTTGGTCTTGTGCTTGCGTGTACACACGAAGGGGGTGAAGTCACTAGCAGGTCTGCACATAAGTTGACCTGGGAGATCGGACAAATCTCCACTCTTAACCCACCAGGCGGCAGCGACCGGGATTCGAACTCACGACCTCCCGATTAGGAGGCCGACGTCTTACCACCACGCCACTGCGCCCGTCAGCTCAGGTGTCAATAAGTTACCTGTTCGCCGATTCATCCCAGGTGTCAAGAAGTACCATCTCCTCCCCACACACCCCCTGGTCTCCTGTGTCCAGTTGGGTCCTCAGCCACGGAATGGACAGTGACGCGCTGCTCCCACGTGACACCGCGCATTCGCACGACAGGTACTCCGCATGCGCAGCGCTGTCGTTTCTGGTGAAGGAAGGGGAGCTAATCAGCAGGCTTCCGGTACTTGTGAAGGACTTGGCTTCGCAGATGTTGTGTTTTTCTGACTCTGGAGAAAAAAAAAGAGAATGACAGTTGCAGCTTTATAAATAATGTTTTTTTTTAAATGTGTCTGTAATAACGACAAAACTGTCCAAGGTACCTACAAAACTTAGATGAAGAAGTATCCTACATCGTTTAATTTATGGTGTGCCGTCGCGTTGTAGTTCCAGTGAAGCCATTTTTCACAACCAATGAACATTCTCGCGGACTGCCATCAACGTGAAAACGAAAAATGGCGTCCATTATCAATTTTATTCAATCGCTCTCTACGTATTGTCTTCTCGCTGCTTCCCAAAAATAAATGCTGAAAAAATATTCCTGCAATTTGCTTTCCACCCGATATTAAAAACTCTTCTCAGTTTTCTAAACAGCACGAAAACAATGTTTTCACATTTTATTAAAATATTTTTTATTTGTACATAATTATAATGTTGTTCATCATCAGATTTTTATCACGGTTTTTCATTTGAATCATTATGCACCGATTCTATACCTTGAAGAAACGATCAAAGCGCACCTGCTATACACTCATACTGTATCCTAGCGTAGTTGGTTCGTCGTCCGCAACGATGAAGAAATTGTTGCGCCACGGTCACTTTGCAGACACCCGCTTGACCCTCGCAGTGCGACACCTGGCGGCCTAGCGTGGACGTTGTGTGGCAAAGAGGGCGCACTGGTCGGCAACGGTTGTCAATGGAGAACCCCAAGGTCACCTTGTCCACGTGAATGGTGGTGCCTGGTCCGCACTGCAGCCTGCCTGCAGTGGAAAAAAAACCACAATGAAATTGTTCTACTGTAACACCTTCCACTTGTCACTTGGTCGAATTAAGGAACTGCTTCTGTTTTGTGCAGCTTCTGATGCTTTGATTCAAGATGGCGGACTGTTGACAGGTGTGTGTGTGGAGCTCCAGTAAAAGTGACTGTGGAGTGTGTCTGCCTATCATGTGAGGAGTATTCTTCGTCAAGCCGACTGCTAATGGTTTGCAATATGCATGTGGTTTGCCGCCCGGTCGAAGTGTGTGATGTATGTGAACCACGGTGAACCACGGTGACAACTGACATGTCGAAGGCAAGAAGGGGACTTACATTCACCACACCTTTCAGATCGCCTTTTTCTAGCGGTGTGTCGTCAAAGAGACAGAAAGTTCAAGAAGAGGAGGAGGTGATTCCTAGTACGAGCGCGGGTCAGGGGACTGTCGGAGGTGGTGGCATGGGTTCGCCGCAACTGCATTCAGTCGTGAGTGGTCTTTCCTCTGAAACTTTTCAAGACGCTATCATTTCAAAAGTTAGCGAAGCTCTGGCTATTTTTAAGTCTTCTGGTGATGACTCGAACGATCCAATTGTGAAGATGGTACCCATGATGGTCACAGCAATGTCAGTGGTGGTTAGTGAGGTGGTGAGGGGTGTGATGTCAGGGATCGAAGAACGTTTGGAATCGATTGTCTCCCCTAGACCAGAACCGAGATCTGAAAGGTTGCTGTCTGCTGTGCGTGTACTAACCTACGAAAATGACAGACTCCAACAGTATACTAGGCGAGAGAGTGTCAGAGTGTTTGGTATTCCGCAGAGTGCTGGTGAGACAGCGGAAGAGGTGGAGGAGAAAGCCATCAAAGTCTTTCAAGATGCAGGTGTGGACGTGAGTGAGGCTGACATCTCTGTGTCACACAGAGCAGGAAAAGCAGTGAAAGGGTCTCGCCCCATACTTGTTAGATTTGTTTCTCGCCGCAAGCGAAGTGATGTGATGAAAAACAAGAAAACCCTCAAAGACAAACCGGAGTACAAGAATGTCTTCATCAATGATGACATTACCCCGCTGAGGGCCAGGTTGTTGGGCTTTGTCAAGAAACTCGGCCCGTATAATGCTTGGACCATCGACGGCAAGATCTTCTGTGTGAAGAAGTCACCTCCTGGCCTTCATCCATCAGACCGTCCCAAACCGGTCGTCATTGACACGCCTGATGATCTATTCAAGCTGGGCGTCACCGGAGTCGACTACCATGCCCTGGGTCTGTCGCACCTTGCTGAGGAACCTACAGATGGGGGTTTGGGGTCTGCCATGGCCGAGGGTTAGCGGTGCCCTGGGGGCATTGATTCAGCGTCTCCCCCTCATGTGAGTCAGGTGTGTGGTGCTGCGAACTATGAGAAGAAAGGAGGTGGTGGTTTAGGGAAAGACTTTGGTGGTGAAGAGAGAGGTGAAGACAGAGTGGTGAAGGAATGTGATGGTGATGATGGTGAAGAGAGAGGTGAAGACAGAGTGGTGAAGGATTGTGATGGTGGCGAAGAGAGAGGTGAAGACAGAGTGGTGAAGGATTGTGATGGTGGTGAAGAGAGAGGTGAAGACAGAGTGGTGAAGGTTTGTGATGGTGGTGAAGAGAGAGGTGAAGACAGAGTGGTGAAGGATTGTGATGGTGGTGAAGAGAGAGGTGAAGACAGAGTGGCGAAGGACTGTGATGGTGATGGTGGTGAAGAGAGAGGTGAAGACAGAGTGGTGAAGGACTGTGTTGGTGATGGTGGTGAAGAGAGAGGTGAAGACAGAGTGGCGAAGGACTGTGATGGTGATGGTGGTGAAGAGAGAGGTGAAGACAGAGTGGTGAAGGACTGTGATGGTGATGGTGGTGAAGAGAGAGGTGAAGACAGAGTGGTGAAGGACTGTGATGGTGATGGTGGTGAAGAGAGAGGTGAAGACAGAGTGGTGAAGGACTGTGATGGTGATGGTGGTGAAGAGAGAGGTGAAGACAGAGTGGCGAAGGACTGTGATGATGATGGTGGTGATGAGAGAGGTGAAGACAGAGTGGTGAAGGACTGTGATGATAGTGAAGAGGGAGATGAAGACAGAGTGGTGAAGGACTGTGATGGTGATGGTGGTGATGAGAGAGGTGAAGACAGAGTGGTGAAGGACTGTGATGGTGATGGTGGTGATGAGAGAGGTAAAGACGGAGTGGTAAAGGATTGTGATGATGGTGAAGAGGGAGGTGAAGACAGAGTGGTGAAGGACTGTGATGGTGATGATGGTGATAAGAGAGGTGAAGTCAGAGGTGGTGCTGAGAGAGGTGAAGATAGAGGGAATGAATGTGGTGATGATAGTGGTGATGAGAGAGGTGAAGACAGAGTGAATGACTGTGGTAATGATGAGAGAGGTGAAGATAGAGTGAATGAATGTGGTGGTGATGGTGGTGTTGAGAGAGGTGAAGATAGAGGGAATGACTGTGGTGGTGATGGTGGTGATGAGAGGGGTGAAAACAGAGTGAATGACTGTGGTGGTGATGGTGGTGATGAGAGGGGTGAAGATAGAGTGAATGACTGGGGTGGTGATGGTGGTGATGAGAGGGGTGAAGACAGTGTGAATGACTGTGGTGATGAAGATATAGTGAATGTCTGGGGTGATGATGGTGGTGAAGAGGGAGGTGAAGACAGAGTGGTGAAAGACTGTGGTGATACTGATGATGTTGATGTTGTTGATGTGTATGCAAATGTTTCTGATGTTGATATTCTGCATGACTCTCTGGATGTTGGCAATGCGCATGAAATGGATAATGTTGTTGTAATGTCAGATGTTGATGTTCATTTTGACTCGTTAGATGTTGAGAATGTACGTAACAAATCTACTGTTAAAATAGATGTATATAATGTTGATAGTGAGATTGGAGATTCCTTTGGTTCTGAATATAGTATTGAGGATAATCCTGATATACTCTCCTGCTTAGCGCTTAATGTCTGTGGAATCACTTCAAAGCTAAAATTTCCTGAATTTGTGAAATTTATTGCCAAATATGACATTATTTGTTTTAGCGAGAGCAAACTTGATGATATTGATGAGATTAACATTCCAGGTTATATAGCATTCTATAAGAATAGAGGAACATTTCGCAGAAAATCAGGCGGTGTATTAGTTTTATTACGGGAAGTGTTTGCTAATAATATAACTATTTTTGAAGAAAAAAAGCTGTCACATAAGATAAAAGAAGAGATGAAAATATGGTATACATTTTTGGATGTAGAAATGTGTGAGAATGCGTTATTTTTTAAGTTAGATAAGAAAATACTTGGACGTGACACCCTTTTCTGAGCTTTATATATTCCCCCTGAAGGGTCACCTTACCATAACAAAGATGTTTATGCTGAACTAGAAGAGGTGTACATGCAGTTTGGGTTAGATAATGATTATGTTTGTCTGTTAGGAGACTTAAATTCCCGCACTGGTCATCTGAGTGAAATGTTGCATGAAGATGATCAGCATTCAGAAGGTTTTGTTGATAATGACTTGTTTGACTCTGATGAGGTTGGTACTCTAATAGGTGAGCGGGCCTCACAGGATAATAATACTAATAACCTTGGTTTTAAATTGATTGATTTTTGTAAAATGACTGGCTTAGTTATTGCTAATGGTAGAGTTGGCGATGATACAGGGGTTGGTAAATGCACATGTAAGGATAAGAGCGTTGTTGATTATTGCATTATGTCAAAAGATTTGTTCTCGAAAGTTAATTATTTTTCTGTGATGGAATTTTGTGAAATGTATTCTGATGTACACTGTCCTGTTGTTTTGCATTTATTAAAACATAATGAAGTACGCCTAGCAGAAGTTGTGAAAAAAAACAAAAATGAAGATCTGCTGTCTAAAGGTAGAGAAAAGGATAACAAGTACACAAAACCAAAATGGGACAATAACAATGGGACCAAGTTAGCTTTTGTAGTTAATCTGAATGAGGATGATATGTATACTGTTGAAACTAAATTACAAAATATGCTAGCTACAAGTGAGAGTACGACAACAGATGACGTTGATAGTGTTACTAATAAGATTTGTGATATTTTAAATTGTTCTGCTGAGAAAATCGGTGTAATTAAAAAACAAAAATTTATGAAAAAGCCACGTTCAAAGAAATTTAAACTACAACAACCATGGTTTAGTGCAATTTGCAAAGAGAAAAGAAAAATATTTTTACATGCGAAAAACAAAGCAAGACGGTTTAAAAATGTGTTCAATGAAGATGAAAAAAAGAGTGCTTTTAAAGAATACAAAAAGACAATAAAAAAGGAATGCAAGTCGTATCATAATGAGTTCGTTAAAACTTTGAGAAAGTTAAGAAGTACTGACCCGAAAGCATACTGGAATCTTCTAAATAAAAATAAAAAGAATAATTCCAAAACTAACTATCCAACTTGTTCTGAGTTTTTCGAACATTTCACTAAACTACAAGAGTGTGATGAAAATGAAATGGATGATAGTAATGAACATTTAAATGAAGCAAGTAATGAATTTCTTAATGCGCCTTTTACAAAGGAGGAAGTTATCAAATGTATAGACAAGCTAAAAAACAATAAGGCATGCGGTCAGGATAAAATAATTAATGAGTATTTAAAAGCGTCACATGATCGAATGATTGATATTTATGTATTGTTGTTTAATGTTGTTTTGCAGTCAGGAAAGGTTCCAACACAATGGGCCGTAGGTGAAATTATTCCACTGTACAAAAATAAAGGCTCTCAAGCTGACCCCACAAATTATAGAGGAATTACTATACTCAGCTGCTTCGGAAAACTTTTCAGTGCAATTTTAAATGATAGGTTATCAAACTTTTTGGAGAGTAATAACAAATTAGGTCAAGAACAAACAGGTTTCCGCACAGGTTTTTCAACACTAGACCATGTTTTTACTTTGCATTGTATATTAAATTTTTTTCTCAACAAAAAGAAGCGACTGTTTTGTGCATTTGTAGACTATGAAAAAGCGTTTGATAAAGTTCGCCGTGCATTTTTATGGGAGAAATTAGTTAGTTCTGATGTTAATGGAAAGTTTTTAAAAACTGTAAGAAATTTGTATGAAAATGCCAAATCTTGTGTTAAAGTTAATAGTGAGTGTTCTGGATATTTTCCCAGTTTGTGTGGAGTTAGACAAGGGGAAAACTTGTCACCGTTGTTTTTTGCTCTATTTTTAAATGATCTAAAGCCTTTTCTGTTGGAAAACAGTAATGGTTTACAATCTATGTCAAGAGAGGCTATTGTGGCTGGAATGGATGATACGGATGTAAATGCTTTGTTTCAAATGTTTTTATTACTGTATGCGGATGATACTGTGATCTGCTCAGAGTCGGAAAAAAACCTGCAAGAATGTTTAAACAAAATGCACGAATACTGTTTAAAATGGCGTCTAAATATTAATGTAAACAAAACGAAAGTTATAGTTTTTTCCAGAGGTAAAATTAGAAATAAACCACTGTTTACGTACAATGGCAATTTAATCGAAGTAGTGTTTGATGTAATGTACTTGGGCCTTAAGATTAATTATAATAATACATTTTCAGTCGCACAGAAGAATCTATATGATCGCGCTTCAAGGGCAATGTTTGTTCTTTTGCGCACTTGTAGACAATTGTCACTACCTGTGGACATACAAGTTGACCTGTTCGATAAAATGATTGCTCCAATTTTATTGTATGGATGTGAAGTATGGGGTTTTGGTTCCTGTGAACTTGCTACTAAACTTCAATTGCGTTTTTATAAAATTGTTTTCAAACTAAAAAAATCAACTCCAAATGCTATGATATTTGGTGAACTTGGAAGATATCCACTAGATGTTAATATGAAATGTAGAATGCTTTGCTATTGGTATAAACTGATTAGTCCTATTCATAAAAATAAGTTTTCAAGTATTGTGTATTGCTTTACTTATAGATTGTATATCAACAAGATGATTGAATCCAAGTACTTATGTTTCATTGAAAAAACCTTAAATGAAATTGGTCTCTCTGGCTTTTGGACTTCTCAAGAAAATATTCAATACTCAAGCACATGGTTTAAAAAGAAAGTAAAAAGAAGTCTATATGACCAGTATATCCATAAATGGTTTACAGAAATTGGAACAAAAAATATGTTTTGGAATTATCGAATGTTCAAAGATATTTTTGCATGTGAAGACTACGTCACAACCCTGCCATATCAGCAATGTGTTTCAATGATGAAGTTTAGAACATTAAATAACAATTTACCTGTACAGAAAGAACGTTATCTTAACATCCCGAGGTCAGAAAGAACTTGCACCAAATGTGTATCGCATGACATAGGTGATGAATTCCATTATTTATTTGTCTGTGATTTTTTCAAAGAAGAAAGAGCTGAGTTGTTACCACCTTACTATTGGAAAAAACCTAATGCACTTAAATTTAAAAAGTTGTTTGCTACTAAGAAAAAGAAATTGCTAAAGAATATTTTGGACTTTACTAATAGAATTTGTAACAGTTTTTCATAATTTTTTTTTTTAATTTTTTTTATTTTTATTTTTTTATTTATTTATTATATTAGCATATATCATGATTGTATTGATTGTATTTATTGTTCAAAATGCCCCCATGGGTTATGGACCAATAAACTTGAAACCTACTGTTTGAGGAAGGGAATTCTTGTTGTGTTGTGTTGTGTTGTGTTGTGTTGTTGATGGGTGTGGTGTGGTGTTGTGGTGTGGTGTGGTGTTGTTGTGTTGTGTTGTGTTGTGCTGTGCTGTGTTGTGTTGTATTGTATTGTATTGTATGGTATGCTATGATATTTATTGTATTGTGTATTGTATTGTATTGTATTGTGTTGTGTTGTATTGTATTGTTATACCATGCTGATGAATGACCTTGAACGAGCTCCGGTAGAGAATGTGTGTTTATATTCTAGTATTCATATTACCGTGCGTACATTCATACGAGCGTGTGACCTTGCTCTTGAAAACATGATCTTCAAAGGAAGAGAGTCTTAAATCGGGCGGTGGGGTGTCAAAAGGGGAAGAGGGGGGGGGGGGAAGGTTCCACTGTATCTGTCTGCGTTTCTCTACCAGGCTGTCCGTTTGTAAAGTCAAGTCTTACCTGCTGGTACGCCACCATGGGCCTGTCGCCTTAACAGAGGTTATGAACAATGGCAAAATTGTATAGGCATAGATAAAAATGTCCACCAAAATACATGTGTGACTTGGAATAATAGGCCGTGAAAAGTAGGATATGCGCCAAAATGGCTGCGATCTGCTGGCCGATGTGAATGCGTGATGTATTGTGTAAAAAAAATTCCATCTCACACGGCATAAATAAATCCCTGCGCTTTGAATATGTGCGCGATATAAATTGCATACATTTTTTTTAAAATAAAAAAAATCCCTGCGCTTAGAACTGTACCCACGGAATACGCGCGATATAAGCCTCATTTTGATTGATTGATGAACATAAATTCTGAAGAAAAAACAAACATGGTCTTAAAAGGGGGAGAGTCTTAAATCGGTGGGGGTGGGGGGGGGGGGTGGGGTCAAAAGGGGGCTTCCACTGTATCTATCTGCATCTGCGTTACGTACTCTACCTGGAAAGTCAGTCCTACCTGCAAGTATGCTGCCAGGGGCTTGTCGCCTTTTTCTCCTATCGTCCTCCAGTTCCCACATGCCGTCCTCGGAGTCCCACTCCCAGTACCCCCCCATGGGGTTGGGGCCCGGGGGCTTGCTGGGGTCTGTCATAGGGCCCATGGGGCCCGCTTTCATGGGAGGCCTTCTGCCATAGCTTCCAGCACCGCTGCCATAGCTTCCGGCACCGCTGCCATAGCTTCCGGCACCGCTGCCATAGCTTCCGGCACCGCTGCTGCCCGTTGGTGACGCTGCTCCGCCCCCACCTGCAGAAGCTAGCATTGAAGTGGACGATTGTTTGAAAATAACTCATTTCGGTAAATGTTGAAAGTTCCAAGTTGTGTCACCTATTATACGACAATATGTTGAATGGTTCTTGTCTTTGGAACCTGCGAGAGCAATACAGACCCGCATTCTTACAACTGGCAGTCGACGAATTCCGGAACTTTTTATCGGTTGTGGATGAGTTAATTCCTCTTGGTTCCATAGGCCTCAAATGTCATGTGCAGCTTGCCTCAGTGATTCTATGGAAATTCAAGGAAAAGCAAGGCACAGCATCTCTTCCAAAACCCATATAAACCCGACAGAGTTATTTCCTGAATTCGTCTATTGCGAGTTGTATGAATGTGGGTCTGTATGACCCTCGCAGGTTCCAAAGACAAGAATCAATCTACATATATTGTCGTATGGGTGATGATACAACTTGGAACTTTGAAAATTAACCAAAACGATTATGACCACTTGAGACAATTTCTCGAAGACTAATTATAGCCTACGTCACGGCACCAACCCCGGGACTAAAAAGAGTTTATGATTGGTGGTGTTTTGTTTGTTTGTTTGTTTGGTTGGTTGGTTGGTTGGTTGGTTGGTTGGTTGGTTGGGTTACACAGTGTTTATTCAATAATTCATAGGAAATTCAACATAATACATGTTAAGGATCAACAACAAGTAGTGACCCTAACAGGAGAATTTAACATACGGATTACAATATCTTGCGACGAGATTTTGACAAATATTTCTTTTAACCAAAACAAACAAGAAACAAACAAAATATGCATACATATATATAAATATATATATAAAACATCAGAAATAGTGAAAGAAACAATTGAAAGTCAGCAGAGACTTTCTTCCGAGATTTGTTAAAATCTCTTATATATATAAATATATCTATATATCTATAAACTATACATATTTGACAAAAAACCAAAGGTATAATGGAGAGGGGACAGAACAATATAATGGACAAAGAATATAAAAGGGAAAGAGAGAGAGAGAGAGAGAGAGAGAGAGAGAGAGAGAGAGAGAGAGAGAGAGAGAGAGAGAGAGAGAGAGAGAGAGAGAGAGTACATAAGTATACAACACAATTTCATATACCATTAACAATCATAATAACTTCTTGATTAAATTTAGATTTAAATTATCTATAATGAATGGGGCATATTGCACTCAAGTTCGTTTTGCCCCAAGTCGGCCAGTTGAATTAATATATTCCTGGACTTTATGGTTGGTTGGTTGGTTGGTTGATTTGTAAGTTAGTTGTTTTGTTGTTGTTGCCCTGGAATCCTGAATTACGACCCATGATGTGTCTGCATAGTTTGTCTTACCCCTTGCTCCCCCCTTCGTGTCGGTGACGAGGGTCGGACGGTAGCCAGTGGGAACGCCGGGTCCCGGCCCCCAGCCCTTAATCTCATCCTCCTCGTTCTCTCCCTCCAAGAAGTCCTCCAAGTTGTAGGCAGGTATCAGAATACACACCGTCTTCACCTGGCCAGCTGGGGAAAAGCAGTTTTTGTAGGGGTTAAGGGCACAGTCAGCATCCCGTAAACCATCACAGACACGGCCAGGCTTTTACGCACAGTACAAACACCCTTTCATTTAAACACTCAGCCGGCTTGAGAACATCCTAGGTGCCTTCCGTAAAGAGCGAGCAATTTTCAAAGAATTTATTTTTGCGTGGTTTATCTTACCCCTGAGCCATCGTGAACCCCGTGTGATCCAGTTTCCTTTTTTGTCTTGGGTTCTGAAAAGCCCCCCCCCCCCCCCCCCCCTCATCCCTTCCACCCTACCCCTCTTTTTCCTGGTAAATGTATCTTTTTTTTTATCAAGAAGATAGCCGACATATCCCTTTCAAAAGCTACATTTTGACAGCGTCCGGGGGACATTACTCACAAGACCCCTTTCACCCCCACCCCCACCAAACCCCCCACACTGACCCCCCCCCCCCCTACCTTCTTTGTCCATCTCCTGTACCCCTACCTCAGTTTTGAAGCCCTTCCCTATCATACACTAAGTCCAGCCCTGTCGTGGGACTGTAGTTCCACACCTTTCTTCCAGATTCGAATCCAAACGTAACACGAGAATGAGTCTGCTCTCACTAATTACTCATCTAAGTGATGCAAATCAATGCTCAATCAAAATAGAATTTAAATGTAAAAACATGGTGAGAGTGTTCCTAAGTTGAGACGCCCTTGCTTAGACGGTCATGATACAAACACGTTAGTTTTTCAGCCCGTGAACTTCATACCAATTTCACTGTTTTCGCGTTAACCATCATGTTAATTCGTGTTATTTTGTATGTTTTGTTTCAGACACGTAAAATAAGCTCTTTACTTGAAGTTCGTGTCCTCATATTTTGGAACGTATTGCTTGATGACTCTTACTTTTAGTCAAATTTAAGAGAACAATGACGCGAAAAGGTGAAGAGAATTGGCGCAGCATAATTATGTGGAAGAAATAGTGACAGAAATTTTAGTCTCACGCATGCAAGATTTCCCCGAACACACACACACACACACACACACACACACACACACACACACACACACACAGACAGACACACACACACAAACACACACACACACACCCACCCACACACACACACACACACATACACACACACACACACACACACACACACAAGCAAGCCAACATACCAACATATTAGAGAGTATAAAGTCATGACAAAGGTTTAAGAGATTTGAAGAATCCGACATAGAAGAGCAAATGGTATACATCGAAAACCGAAGCAGGTATATCCTTTAACTGATTGTTTCACTGACTGACTGACTGACTAATTGATTGAAATTCACTCAATCTTAATCTGGCTTACAGTCCCCCACATCACCTAAAGATAATGAACAAAACGAGATCAGTAAAATAGATTTCAAATAGGGAGAGTTGATGCTGAGAAGAAAGGAAAAGCTTTAATTTCTTTTTTAAATGATTGAAATACATTCACATCCAAAGCAGATTAGAAACAAGATTTTCATTTCAAAATCAACGTAAAACGTTATCAAATCTTAAACAGTAAATGTTGAACACATTGAAATGCATTTTCCGACAAGCGTAAACACAATTTGAACTTTACAGAGTAAACGTTTTACGAAAGGCGACATTTCTTAGAAAT
>NC_090247.1:58652348-58657348 GCF_037325665.1 Littorina saxatilis
AAGATCCTGTAATCCATGTCAGAGTTCGGTGGGTCACAGTATAGAAACACGAAAATACCCAGCATGCTTCCTCCAAAAACGGCGTATATGGCTGCCTAAATGGCGGGGTAAAAAACGGTCATACACGTAAAATTCCACTCGTGCAAAAAACACGAGTGTACGTGGGAGTTTCAGCCCACGAACGCAGAAGAAGAAGAAGATTATATGCATGATCAAATCTGGGACAACTACGCTTGGGTAAAAAAAACAACGAACCAAACGTATTTTGTGTGTAAATAAGTTCATAATAGTTGTCCATGAAGGCAGCAATTGTTTGCATCATTTACCCTCGTTATTAAAAAAAAAGGGGGGCTTTCTCATCTTATCTTATACTCTCTCTCTCTCTCTCTCTCTCTCTCTCTCTCTCTCTCTCTCTCTCTCTCTCTCTCTCTCTCTCTCTCTCTCTCTTTTACACTCTCATACTGAAATGGCAAGTTTGATACGACGCTTGGACATAAATAATAACGATCGTCGTACGCTTAAATACATTAACGGTAAGGCACATTTTAGTACACATCATGATGATGATAGGCCTACATCACATATATATTTCAAATCACCTCTCACCCTTCAGAATCGAACCTGACTCTCTTCCTCTCCCCCTCCCTTCCTTTCCCATTCCCCCTCTCCCCACCCTTCTCTCGCCGATCCCCAACAAAGAACCTCAACACTCCAGTCATCAGCATTGTCAAAGATGGCGGCTCGCGCTCGTAGGCGTGCATGACAACGCCCATGGCAACGGCGAACAGGAGCACATAACCCTGAGGTACTCTGACATCTCGTCCCCAGCGAGATTTCTTGACCAAGACGAGAGTGGCGTTGAACATTTGCGGGATGAGAAAGAGCACCAGTTCTTTTCGCCGACTCACGCGCTCCCACAGAACAGAAAAGCCGCAGAGAAAGCCAGCAACCGCCGGGATGTAGACAGGGAGGGGTGGGGGTTTCCCAGTGGCGTTACGTAAGAGGCAGATGACGTATTTGGCGATGAAGACCATGGTGGCGAGGAAGAGGGTCGAGTAGGTCAGGTTCTTGGCGAGTGATGCCAGCACGTACCGTGGTCTGAAAGCAGAGTCAGCAAAATCATCATAATTATTCATATCCATGGATTGTCGTCCTGTTTTGTCTTCTCACCTTCATCATCATCATCATCATCATCATCATCATCATCATCATCATCATCATCATCATCATCATCATCATCATCATCATCATCATCAAACTGGCGTCGTCATCTCTGCGGCTGTCATCGTTTTCAGCTATTAATTATGAAAATCATCAAAAAATATTCATCCTCAACGTCAGTTAAATTCATTAAATCCGTTAAAAAAAGTTAAATCCTATCTACAGGTATCATATTGTAAGACACTTTTGAAAACAAGACCTATTCCTCTTCCACCGCGCCGCAATTGTGTTCAAATGAAATTTACAACATCACCAACAAGGCTAAAAAGGACACAGAAGAGAAAAGACAGATCTTATATATACCGTCCAAAATAAAGCTAGTTTCGGTAGCAAACATTCTACCGGTCTTTGTGCACGACTTCACCTCACCACATACACAAAATCATAACCCATACTTTTGTTTGATCATCTACCTCTTGAAAAGAAGCACACACAAAAATTGCCCATACTTTTTTTTGTTATCATCTGCCTCGCGAAAAGAAGCACAAACAAATATTGCCCATACCTGTTTCTGATCATCTGCCTCTTGAAAAGAAGCACAGGCGCCAGATGAATGGGCAGGTAGAGCTTGGCGAAGGAGGGCAGACTGTGAAGTAGGTCATCGAGCGCGTGCTCGGTGCACGTGCCCTCGTGCATCCCGATCTCCTGACACGTCAGAAACCTCTCGCCTGGGATGCGGAAAAGTTCCGTCATAATCGGGTCGGAGTAGTCCCTGGACCATTTCACCACGGAGTGGTAATACCCTGCAGGGAGAAGCTTGGGGTAGAGCGACACGCATGTGACAAGCACAGCGCAGCACGTGCAAAACGCCACGGTCTCCGCGTGCGGGATTGACGTCACCAGGTCACGTGCTACGAGAGTTGTGGCCCCTGCCCCCAGGGCTCGCGCGGCGACGAAGAAGGCGAGGGTTTTCTGGCGTGACGGTGCCTCCAGTGCCATGCTCAGTCCAGCTATTCCTCCCGCCAGTCCGTAGTTCCAGCCGTCCTGAAAGGATAAAATTTGAGAGGGTGAAGAAATGTTAAATCGTATCAAATTAGATGGATCAGAGTGAAAATTCAAAAGCAGCGACCTGCATTACCTCCCTCCGTCAACAGTCCACCATGTAATTATGTCCCTTGAACATGAATCTTGTGTTTGTGTTTTTTTTAACGCGGAAATGACAGTGCTTCACAGGTAGTCCTAAAGTAATGTTGATCCTAGGGGAGCAAAATGATAGATATCTCAACTACTCAGTTTCGGACCAACTTTATCAGTGAGGGCGGTGTCCATCTCTCTCCCTCCCAACCTTCGCCCACCAGCCCAGGGTACCCATTTCTAGCCGATACATATTTTGTGACTGGAGAGTGCTCGGAAAAACTTGTTATTTGTCTGTGCACTGTGTGCATTCGGTCCCCAAGTCTAAGCGGCGGGCATAGTGACTATAAAGCCTGGCCCTCACCTATGTAACTTCAGCAGAACAGACGACGCACTGCAGATTATCCCAGCCCGCTACACGTTGCGTGAAAGGAAAACAGGCCAAGTACTCGTCATAATCCCCATCGCAGCATTAATAATATGCAGCGCGTCGTCTGTGCCGCTGAAACTGCGCAGGTATATTATGACCTTAACCACTATACCTGACCAGCCGTCAGCTGAGTGCTACACTGTCAAAACAGATTGAAAACAAAAAAATAGCCAGTGCACTGAGTAAGGGTCGAAACAGGTCTGCCAACGTTGAGAGGCAAGCACTTTAACCACTATACCACCTCAGCCGTCAGCTGAGGACGACACTGTCAAAACAGATTGAAAAAATAAGTAAACCCAGTGGACTGTAACTGTGCGCTAGTGCGTGTCCAAGGGGGAAATCGGTATTTTCGGTTTACATTTATTCTCAATACAATGTTGCGCCACCTTTTTCTATATTTAGCATCTGAGAAGAGAGAAGTAGAGGTGGAAAAAGTCGGTATACATTTATTTTCAGCACAATGTTAGCCCACCTTTCGCTTTTTGTTGTGTCTGAGAAAAGAGAATTTGTAATGGAACAAGAGATCAGTATACATTTATTTTTAGTACAATGTTACCACACTTTTCGCCTTCTGTGGCGTCTGAGAAGAGAGAATGTCCGATGAAACAAGCCGGTATACATATATATTTATTTTCATTACAATGTTGCCCTACATTTCGCTGTCGTTATACATGTATTTTCAGTACACACTGGCCCACCTTTCGCTTTCTGTAGCGCCTGAGAAGAGAGACAGCGAGGTGGTACAAGCTGGGGTACAGGCCCAAGAAAGCAGCAAAACGAAGACAGTCTTTGCTCATCACTCCTTGCCATACTGCTGGGATCCTGAAAAACACAAGGCAAAGATTATCGAGACAGTTAGTGCTTTGCTGTTTAATTGTTAATCTCACCGTTTTCTCTCCGGTCCTTTATGGTTTAATCGTGAACAAAGCGGATTTAGGTGCTGAGTTCTGAGGACTGAGTTTGAGGCTTTAAGCTTATAATGATGTTTTTGGTCACAATACACACACACACACACACACACACACACACACACACACACACACACACACACACACACACACACACACACACACACACACACACACTACCTGTATACTGACAAGGACACAGACATGTCTTCGTAGCTCACAGCTGTATAGGCCTAATCATGTGGATAATGTTGATGACACTGCAAGCGGTAAAACTGCCACACGCACACAGTAATGGAAAGGATGCATAATGTGTGATCTTCGTTTGTGCATGTTGGCCTTGTCTTCAGGTCTCCAATATAACAACAAAAGGCCAGATCCTATGGTGTGTGTGTGTGTGTGTGTGTGTGTGTGTGTGTGTGTTATTTGTGTGTGTGTGTGTGCGTAGTGTGTGTGTGTGTTTGTGCGTGTGTGTGTGTGTGTGTACGTGTGTGTGTGTGCGTGTGTGTGTGTGTGTGTGTGTGTATGTGTGTGTGTGTGTATGTATGTGTGTGTGTGAGTGTGTGTATATATGTGTGTGTGTATGTGTGTGTGAGCCGGAGGTGTGTGCGTGCGTGCGTGCGTGCGTGTGTGCGTGCGTGCGTGCGAGTGTGTGCATGCGTGCGTGTGTGTGTATGGGGGGGGGGGGGGGGGGGGGGGTGTGCGCACAGGTGTGGGTGCATGCGTGAGCGCGTGAGTGCGCGCTGTAACAGCAGATCTTCTTCAAGGTTTAAATACCCGTGGGCGATAGCTACCTTAATCCTGGTCGCAATCGGGGTTGTCTCTTTCTTAAAGCCTGTACAGGATACATAGGTCAACATCCCGAAGACAATGAGTGCAACTGATTGTTTAAAGATTTCACCTATCTACAGCCTATCTGTGATGCAACCTTGATTCAGACTCGATGCTTTTCATTTGTGACAAGTAGAACAAGACGATCTCATTATTTTCTCGTCTGACTGATAATTGTTACTGAGTAATCTTATGTATGTAGACCGCCGCAGAAGAATTGTGCGTGTGCGTGTGCGTGTGCGTGTGTGTTTGTGCATGTTGGTCTGTGTCTGCGTGTCTGTCTGTCTCTGTGCCTGTGTGTGTGTGTGTGTGTGTGTGTGTGTGTGCTATCTCTTATCCCCGATAACCTTGATATTATCAGTGAAACGTTTTAGCTACATACATCATAGGTAGGAATGTAGGCTGCAGTAGGCTTGTCAGTTCGTGTTGTCGGTAATTGGTGACATTATTCATCTGAACACTGACACACAGACAGACAGACACAGACCTTCAACACACACACACACACACACACCGTGACACAGCCGTCAACCACA
>NC_090247.1:58662348-58724848 GCF_037325665.1 Littorina saxatilis
GCTGCGACTTCTGTCTTGTGTGTGGCGCACGTTATATGTCAAAGCAGCACCGCCCTGATATGGCCCTTCGTGGTCGGCTGGGCGTTAAGCAAACAAACAAAAAACAAATCATCATGGTTGGTCCTTTTTCTGTTGTAGCCGATAACAATAAATACGTCAATTCAACGACGTGCCAGGGCAGATGTGCGTTGTTCGTTCACCCGTCCCTGAAGCCGAAGTGCCAGTGTGATGGACTGTGTGGTATCAACGCCGTTAAAGTCGACTGTTGCAAGGACTACGAGAGAATATGCATGAAAGAGAGTAAGTTTTGTTGTTGTTGTGTTTTTGTTTGTTTGCGTACAGCTTCTGATTCTTAGATATATACCTTTGTGTTCACATCAAGGGCTGTTGCCAGGACTACGAGGAATTGTGCCTGAAAGAGAGTAAGCTTTTGCGGATTTTTTTCTTGTTGTTGGGTTTACGTAAAGCTTCTGATTCTTAAATATACCTTTGTGTTTACAAGGACTACAAGGAAATATGCCTGAAAGAGAGTAAGTTAGTTGTGATGTTTTTGTGTTTTTGTGTTGCGGACAGCTTCTGATTCTTAAAAAATACCTTTGTGTTTACACCAAGGGCTGTTGTCAGGACTACGTGGAAATATACCTGAAAGAGAGTAAGTTGGTTTTTGTTGTTGTTGCCTACAGCTTCTGCTTCTTAGATATATACCTTTGTGTTTACAACGGCGACTGTTGCAAGATCTACGTGGAAATATGCCTGCAAGAAAGTTAGTTTTGTTGTTGTTGTGTTTTGGTTTGTTTGCGTACAGCTTCTGATTCTTATATATACCTTTGTGTTCACACCAACGGCTGTTGCCAGGACTACGAGGAAATGTGCCAGAAAGAGAGTAAGCTTTTGTGGATATTTTTTCTTTGCACACGCCTTCTGATTCTGAAAAATACCTTAGTATTTACAACGAATTGTGGCTCAAAGAGAGTAAGTTTGTTTTGTTTTGTTTTATTTTGGTTGTTTTGCGTAGGGGAAGGGCTCCTAATATGGACCACTTTTTGTTTCATGCTAATAACTAGCTTGTTTTCTTGCGAAGAAGTTTCATTTTGTGTTTGGTAGTCCTTCTCTCTTAGGTTAACCATGAGGCCTAATCAGAGTGAAATCGCTTTGATAGATATTCAGCAAAAATTAAATACAGAAAAAATCACAAATGGTCCATATTAGGAGCCTGGGCGCCTAATATGGACCAGTGAAGCGGCCTTCACGAATCACTCTAAAAAGTCCCCTATACTTCAAAATAACAGGATAAAACTTAGTGTACAAGCCAGACTAATTAAAATAGGCTTTAGATTTATCTGTTTCGGGATGATGAGAGCATTATTTGAAGCACACCAGGAAACTAAAGAAGCTTATCAAAAACAGAGTGAAAATAAGTGAAATGATCAACTTCCACGAAAAGAAGACTTTTTGTTATATTTTTTTTAAATCTCGAGGGCTAGTTATAGGTTTATTTCCAGCAAGCTTTTTACTGAATTAATAAAAATAGCCTTTAGCTTTTATTTTCTTCGATTTGTTGCTATTATTTTTTGTTTGCAGTAGAAACTAGGGGTGAACACTGCTAAGCTGTCATATGTAGCAATTTTTGTGTGATAAAAGCTTTGGCTGTGGACAGAAACGAGTCCTTTTTAGGCGGCAAATTTAGAGTGAACGCTGCCAAAAGTGAACAAAAGAAAAAAAGCCTAACGGTTTTGAGATTTGTGTTTCTGCAACTGTTTTGACATGTGCAAGTTATCCAGAGAGCGTAAATACAGCGAATAAAACTTTTTTGAGCGCTCTAGCGCCGTTAGTTTGTCAGAACAGGAGGTGGTCCATATTAGGAGCCGGTCCATATTAGGAGCCCTTCCCCTACATCTTCTGATTCTTATATATACCTTTGTGTTTACAACGAGAATTGTTGTCAAGACTACGAGGAAAATATACCTGAAAGAGAGCAAGTTGTGTTCTTTAAAAAAATAAATTGTGTGTGTACAGCTTCTGATTCTTCGATATACCTTTGTGTTTACACCTAGAGCTGTTGCCAGGACTACGAGGAAATGTGCCTGAAAGAGAGTAAGCTTTTGTGGGGGGTTATCTTTGCACACGCGTTCTGATTCTGAAAAATACATTTGTATTTAAAACGAGGACTGTTGCTAGGACTACGAGGAAATGTGCCAGAAAGAGAGTACGCTTTTGTAGAATTTTTTTCTTTGCACACGCCTTCTGATTCTGAAAAATACCTTTGTATTTAAAACGAGGACTGTTGCTAGGACCACCGGGAAATATGCCTGACAGAAAGTGAGTTTTTTTTTCTTTCTTTGCACACGCCTTCTAATTAAAGGTAGATACCTCTGTATTTACAAAAATGACTGTTGCTAGGACTACGAGATAATATGTCTGAAAGAGGGGTGGTGTTTTCCACACCTTCTGATGCTCTCGTAAGCGACCACCTGCTCACAACGACCAATCCCAAGGATCCCAGACGAGTTTTTCTTCTATATAATTCACCTTTCCATAGCGACCCCCTGTCTGTTAGGACGACTTTTAGACGGTCCCTAGGGTGACCGTTGTAGACAGGTTTGACTGTACCTTTTTTTTCTTCTTGTAAACCATTCTTAAATCTACACGTATCTGTCCAGGCCTTTACATAAAATAAGAGCCTCCTTCCACTTTGAGACATACCTAAAGTCTAAATCCTGACTGCTTGCTGTGCATAGCAGGTATTCTTTTTTCTTCTACTTTTTGCCCCTTTTTTGGGGGCTGAATTGATTTTGTAACCTGCAAAATACATTAGCCAAGCAATTTCCACAAGCACAAAAAGCGGTCCGGATGATGTTGATGTTTGGTTTGTGTTCTAGTGGAGGAGATTTTTTATCCCATGGAACTGAACTGAAGTGATTCAACCTATTCGTGTGTGTGTGTGTGTGTGTGTGTGTGTGTGTGTGTGTGTGTGTGTGTGTGTGTGTGTGTGTGTGTGTCTGTCTGTCTGTCTGTCTGTCTGCCTGCCTGTCTGTCTGTATGTCTGTATGTGTATGTGTGTGTGTGCCGTAGGTGTGTGTGTGTGTGCGAGAATTAGAGCTCGAAGCAAACGGTTAAATGGTGCATGGTAGTTCGGCGAAGACGATTTTAGCACGCATCTCAAAACTTCGAATTGTACTGACTTTGTCTTGGTGATAGAAGAAGACTTTCATGTTTTAACAATGTTTGTCTCACAAGCTGAACATCTATCTGTCTATTCTCTAGATATAAACAGTGAGGTCCAGCGCGCCATAACGAATCTTCCGATTCACATCTATAAACGTCCACTCGAAATAACATTTTGAAAAAATGCTTGCTCTCTATGGAGATCACCGAGGGTGTTCCCTGGCAGTAAGGGTTCAAACGGAAGAGTGTATGTACTGTATATAAAAGCCTGGCGATGTCTGTGATCATATGTGGGTTTTTTTCCAGCCGTACCCAAGAAGAGCTCGGACTTAGTGGTCTGGGTGGCATCCATCGTGGGATGCGTCTTCGTTGTGGTCATCGTCCTTGCCATTGTCTACTTCTGCCTCATCAAAAAGAAAGATACAAGGTGGGTCAAGGATAAACGTGTTGGGTGCAATCGTACAGCATAATCCCGCTTATAATTCCACAGTCGAACTTGTCTATAACGATCACCCAAAGGACCAACCAGAAGTGGTCGTTGAAGACAGGCGGTCGTTAAGTAAAGATGCATTATATGAAAGCTGAAGCCTCGTCGGTCATCTTGTTGGGTGGTCGTCCTGGGCAGGTTGACGTTAAGGAGAGGTCGTCGCCAGGGAAGGTTTGACTGTATCAGAGATCTGAAAGAATCAGGCCTGAAAAGGAAGGGAGTCTTAAACTGGAGGTTGCATGATTTACCGACCTAATGAACAGAACCTCCGAAAAAGCAAGGTCTCAAAAATGTGGGAGTCTTAGATCATGGGGTCTTAAAACCGGGATCGACTCTGTCTAAAGAGAGAAATTAGACGCACGGGGGTACCTAGCATTATTGTATGCTTTTTTTTGGTCGCAACATTAGACAAAATCCTGAAAATCTGTGCAATCAAACATTCTGCATGCAGCTGTGTACCTCTTACTGGGTGGAAGGGAGCCTACTTCTCTCATGTCGATTAGCATGCATCGTGAATGATGCGGGAATGGGAGATCCAAAACAATAACAAGATTTCTTCTTCTTGTCTTCTTGGCGTTCGCTGTCAGATCGTCAGTCCGGACTGCAGGGCGAAACGTGCTGTCCTCTCCGAGTCCTCTCTGGGGCCGTATAGCTTCTTTTGTAGCGCTGTCTCCTCTGGCCAGAGCAAAAGGGCTCAGGGCAACTCATTCAAACAGCTATTTATCTAAAGTCTTCCTTAAATTACAAACCCTTTGTACCTCACATCCCTAGTTCAGAAAATCTCAGTACATGTGCTGTCGAAATCGAAATAAAAGGATCCAAAAACCTCAACATAGCTAACATCTATTACCCCCAAGGGTGTAATAAAAAAAGGACCTACCCACTGGCTAAAATCCCTGAATCATAGCAGAGCAAACTGGTACATGGTGCGTGCTGGGTAATTTTAATAATCACCACCCTCTGTGGGACTCTGCTAACCCTAGATATAAACATGCCAATAGCAACCATGCTGACGTCATTTTGGAAACTGATTTTGTATACTAAATGATGACTCGGCAGCCAGACTTTAGACAGAGCTGACCATTCCCCGTCAGCAATCGATCTCTCCCTTTGCTCAAATTCCATAGTCACTGACATCGACTGGAACGTTCTCCCGGACACCCTCGGTTCCGATCACTTACCCATTGTTCTTACCTTCCGCCATTTCACCCCTAATCGCAATAACTCGGAGGCCAGAAAAAAGTACAATTACAAACAGGCAAATTGGGACAGCTTCCGTGCGGAGCTCGAGGGTGTCAGAGAGGAAACTCTCCTTACGGACGACATCGAAGCCTCTTACAATAGCATACGTCAATGTATACTCACTGCTGCCAATAATCACATTCCGCTTAAATCAGTAAATCCTAACTGTAAGGCCAAAAGGATTGAGTGGTGGAATGCAGACTGTGATGAAGCCTTGGCAAACAAGCGATATCACATTAGGACATATCTCAGGCACTGACGGCTGCAATTACTGGCCGTATAAAATTTCATCTCACACGGCATCACTGCAGAGCGCCTAGAACTGTACCAACGGAATATGCGCGATATAAGCCTCATTGATTGATTGATTGATTGACTGTTCAGACGCTAACTTCACGAATATGAAGTCAGCTGAAATACAATTTAACCAGATCACCGCTAAGGCTAAACTTCAAAACTGGGAAAACTTTCCCACAAAGAAACTAGAGATTACAAAGACTGGCAAAATCTGGAAGAAAATCCGCAGATTTAAATGTAGATAAAGAACTACAGAAAAGACACTACTATCGGGAGATAAATTGACCACAACTGACTCTGAAAAGGCAAACATATCAGCAGATACCTTTGCCAAAAATAGTCAATCAAAATCCCTAGATACTGAACGACTCAATTATAGGTTAGATCAGGAGAAGAGTTTCACATACCCCCCAGATGACAACCAGTTGCCTATAAACTGTATGTTTAAAACAAAAGAAGTCCAAAACGCCATCTCTTCCGTGAAAGACCAAAAAAAATCCACAGGTTCAGACCCAATATCATATCACATGATAAAACATTTACCACCTAACTTTGTTTATTTGCTCACTCAGTTTTTCAATCTATGCTGGTTAAAGGGTAATATCCCCGCAGCGTGGTCAGACTCACGAGTAGTAGCAGTATTGAAGAGCGGAAAACCGGGCAATCTACCTGGCAGTTACCGCCCCATATCACTAACCCCCCACCTCAGCAAGATCTTTGAGCGTGTGGTGAACCAGAGGCTGGAGTTCCACCTCAATAAACACAATATCATCCCTACATGCCAGGCAGGGTTCAGGCAAGGTCATTCGTGTGCGGACCACATTGTGCACGTCACTGAAAAAATCAAAAAGACCTTGGTACATAGTAATAATTCTCTTCTTGGAACCTTCTTTGATATTAAATCTGCGTACGACAGCGTCTGGCATGCTCGTCTACTCCTAACACTCGGCAGAATTGGTGTCTCTGGCCACATGTACCAATTCATCAAAAACTTCATCAGCAATCGCCGCAAGATGTCTGTCCGAGTGGGCTCTTTGGTGTCCGAAACCCATGTGCTGGACATGGGGGTTCCCCAGGGCAGTATCATCGCGCCAAACTTATTCAGTATCATGCTCTATGACATTACTTCTGTTAAGGTTGATGGTGCTAGTGTACTTCTGTATGCGGACGACCTCGTCTTAATATACACTAATAGACCACGCTATAACAGAGTTACCAACACTGTCGACTTATCTTCTTACCAAACTAAAATCGACAACCTCTGTCAATATATGTACACCAACGGCTTCCAACTATCCTCAAATAAAACAGTCTTTCTTGTTGTCTCCCGTAGACAACTGTGCAGGAACTGTAGTATAAATATAGGTTGTGATATTATCAAACCGAGCTCAGAAGCTAAGTTCCTCTGCGTTATCATTGATACTCGACTTAACTGGACCAGTCATATCGAACATCTGATCAATAAGGCCAACAAGGATCTATATATCATACGCTACCTGGCGTCTCAATCATGGGCCAGAGGACGCAAGTGTGTCACAGAGGTAGTGCGGGCATTAATTCGCTCCCGCCTCTAGTACCGGTGCGAAGCGTACTTCGCGACGCGCCCGGCGCTCATGAAAAAAACTGGCTATTAGGCGCTCAAGATAGCTCTGGGACTCTCCCAACAAGCGAGTAATAGTCGAGTCTTCAGCGAGTGTGGGTGGCTCCCCCTTGAAGATGAGATAAAACTCCGTTCAGCTCAGTATGCTGTCAGAGCCCACGCGGTAGAGAACTCTGCCTGCGAGGTCCTGACTGACTTTTTTTCCTCAGCAGCAAACTTATGAGGTCAACACCAAACATAGCACTCAACTCTTGGCCAAAACGCTACCCTTATCCGACACAGTAAACCGCATTCTAGCCGATAGCGGGATGAAGGTCAGTGAGCTGGCCAGGGTCCCTCCGCCCTCCTACCCGCCCTGGCTTGAGGAAACCCCTACTATTATATGACAGTGAAGATAATACTACCAAAAAAGATAACCCCGTCTACCTAGCTACTGTTACAAAAGAAACCCTAAACTACAAATTCTCGGAGCATTTAAAAGTCTTCACTGACGGATCCAAATTTGCAGACGCCAGCGTTGTCTGCGCCTTTGTGATCCCAGATCTCAAAATCTCAAGGAAATATACTCTTAATAAAGACATCTCCATATTCTCAGCCGAGCTATTTGCCTTGCTCATGGCATGCACTTTTATAAATGACCTCCCAGTCACACCGCGTGCAGTAGTTTTCTGCTCTGACTCGCGCTCTTCACTACAAGCTCTGCATCGAAACACATCAAATCGGGCAGAGCTACAAAGAGACATCCTCTTTACATGTCACCAGTTAATCGCATCCGGCACATCCGTAGCATTTCTCTGGGTCCCCTCTCACGTAGGGATCCGGGGAAATGAGCTGGCGGATGTCGCTGCCAAAGAAGCGGCAGAATCTAGCCCAGCTATAACACCAACATCGGCTACTCAGTTACCGAGTTCTACAGTAAATTTCGTAAACTTATTCGAAGTCAGTACGTAACATCTCTGTCCTATCAACCCATTGATATGAACGATCTACACCCCGATCTCCCAACAAACCTCCTCACTATCTTCAGACGCCTCCGTGCCGGCGGCTGCCGCTTCCATATCTTTAACAAGTCCTGCCATTGTGGAGAACCCTATTCATTCCAGCACATTTTCGCTCCATGCGCTACAAATAGAATTACCTTTAAAACCTTATATGACTATATGCAGCTCCATGGTCTGAGTCCCCAGGATTATTTGCGCAGTAGCAGTTCTCCAGGCTGGTCACACAGCTTGCTGCTGTGCCGACTGGTCAGGGTCTCGGACATGGGGCTGTGGGTATAACTCTAAGCCCAGATTATCACATCGGCGTGTTTCAGTTTGAGGTCGAGTGGCTCCCGCCATCCCTCCTGATTCTAGCGACTACCTTCTAGACAACATATCCTCACCCTAGGCTCACTAGTCGCCAAACTGTATATATTATTTTTTATTACCACAGCCTTCGTGGCTTACATCTTAATCCTTTTATTTTTAAAAAGTTTTGAGATTTATTGTTCGTGTTCCTCTTACTTGCTCATCTATTTGCTTTTATTGGTGATCCTGAAAGGTTCTACCTTTTAAGTCGCTTTGAATAAAAAATCATTTTACAAACCCGTTATTCAAGATATAGAATACAGACTTATAATTCTTACCAAGAAACATCTTAACTACTTTTCATTTTAACGAATTCCACAGAGCATTATCATCTCAACCCCACCCCCTGCCCTCCTTTTTTTTTGTTGAAAGCGGACAAACACTCAAATCCTTAATGGCTTAAAACCGTAGGACTTTTAATATTAATTTTAAGGATAATATTTTATCAGACACAACTAATGCTAACGTGGCTGACCGAACTTATTATTTGAATACACCTCCTCAGTACTGGTGTTATGGGTGGTGGGGGGAGGGGGGGGTGATTACCCACCTCTCAATCGATTGGCACGGAAGAATGACCAAAATAAGTAAGGTGGCAGGGAGTTTTACCAGCATAGTGCGCATTTATTGAATGCATCAATGAAAATAAGGATACATTTTAAGATTAGGATAATTTACAATGTATTTCAGCATTCGAACTGTAACCGCTCAGAATATCATTCCTTCCTCCGCCACCTTCCCCTCCACTCTCCAAACAGTTAGCATTTCTTGTGCAAACATGGAGGTCTGTACGCTCCCCCTATCAAAGATATTTCATGAACATAAATAGTGTTTCCCAACAAGTTTGTGTCTGTACAGTATCCCGAGTACGTTGTAAAACTTTGAGGATAACGAACGAGTTTTTTGTATAGTTTGGGTTGGGAAGGTGGTAACGCTGCAAATGCCATTTTATTGAGAGAAAGATTTTAACCGTAAGCATTTAGAATGCTGTGGAGGTAGAATAAATTGCCATTTTGTTTGAAAAACAGTTGTTTGAACCGTAACCGCTCAGAATGCCACCCCTTCCTCCAACTCCCCACAGAAGGGAGGAGAGGAACGTTCATCAATGGCACAAGCCAACCGCTAGAGCCAGCAGTCAGCCATGCCCGCTTCGCGCTCAGAAGGGGAGGCTGCTTCTCGTCCTCGCGGGTTACGGTCCTGTCAGTTTTACCTGACGTCTCGGCAGAACATACTTTTGAAGTGATCCCTAAAAGTATGATCTTACCTATTTAATGGATAAAAGAACCCCCAACGTAAGGACATATTAATAGTAAACTGGTTTATGAAAAATACAGTCTACATAACAAGTATCTATTGTATTTTGAAAGTGTAATTTGGCTTACAAACGGACATAAAAAGGAAGAACAAATACATGTTCAATATGTCCGGTATTTTATCAGACACAACTAATGCTAACGTGGCTGACCGAACTGATTATTTGAATACACCTCCTCAGTACGAAAGGGAAAGAACTGGTGTTATGGGTGGTGGGGGGAGGGGGGGGGTGATTACCCACCTCTCAATCGATTGGCATGGAAGAATGACCAAAATAAGTAAGGTGGCAGGGAGTTTTACCAGCATAGTGTGCATTTATTGAATGCATCAATATAAATTAGGATACATTTTAAGATTAGGATAATTTACAATGTATTTCAGCATTCGAACTGTAACCGCTCAGAATATCATTCCTTCCTCCGCCACCTTCCCCTCCACTCTCCCTCCTCCCCCCCTTCTGTGTGCAATGAATGTATGGATGAAGATTGAGGAAATGGCAATTTGCAGAAATTGGTACAGGTGGAAGGGTTTGCCTTTTCCTCAAGCTATCTTTACTATCAATATTGACATTGTTGAAACAGAAATGAAAATAAGATAAAATAAGAAAACTTTGTTCGTTTTTATTTGACATAAAACATGGAAATTTGTCTTTTGGCACCACATCGCAAATGGAGTAAAAACTGATTTCCTCCAGAACAATCACACAAACTCAATTAACGTTATTGACAAACAGTTCGCATTTCTTGTGCAAACATGGAGGTCTGTACGCTCCCCTTTATCAAAGATATTTCATGAACATAAATAGTGTTTCCCATCAGGTTTGTGTCTGTACAGTATCCCGAGTAAGTTGTAAAACTTTGAGGATAACGAACGAGGTAGTTGTATAGTTTGGGTTGGGAAGGTGGTAACGCTGCAAATGCCATTTGATTGAGAGAAAGATATTAACCGTGAGCATTTAGAATGCTGTGAAGGTAGAATAAATTGCCATTTTGTTTGAAAAACATTTGTTTGAACCGTAACCGCTCAGAATGCCACCCCTTCCTCCAACTCCCCACAGAAGGGAGGAGAGGAACGTTCATCAATGGCACAAGCCAACCGCTAGAGCCAGCAGTCAGCCATGCCCGCTTCGCGCTCAGAAGGGGAGGCTGCTTCTCGTCCTCGCGGGTTACGGTCCTGTCAGTTTTACCTGACGTCTCGGCAGAACATACTTTTGAAGTGATCCCTAAAAGTATGATCTTACCTATTAAATGGATGAACTAACCCCAAACGTAAGGACATATTAATAGTAAACTGGTTTATGAAAAATACAGTCTACATAACAAGTATCTATTGTATTTTGTAAGTGTAATTTGGCTTACAAACGGACATAAAAAGGAAGAACAAATACATGTTCAATATGTCCGGTATTTTATCAGACACAACTAATGCTAACGTGGCTGACCGAACTGATTATTTGAATACACCTCCTCAGTACGAAAGGGAAAGAACTGGTGTTATGGGTGGTGGGGGGAGGGGGGGTGATTACCCACCTCTCAATCGATTGGCACGGAAGAATGACCAAAATAAGTAAGGTGGCAGGGAGTTTTACCAGCATAGTGCGCATTTATTGAATCCATCAATGTAAATTAGGATACATTTTAAGATTGGGATAATTTACAATGTATTTCAGCATTCGAACTGTAACCGCTCAGAATATCATTCCTTCCTCCGCCACCTTCCCCTCCACTCTCCCTCCCTGCCCCTCCCCCCCCCCTTCTGTGTGCAATGAATGTATGGATGAAGATTGAGGAAATGGCAATTTGCAGAAATTGGTACAGGTGGAAGGGTTTGCCTTTTCCTCAAGCTATCTTTACTATTAATATTGACATTGTTGAAACAGAAATGAAAATAAGATAAAATAAGAAAACTTTGTTCGTTTTTATTTGACATAAAACATGGAAATTTGTCTTTTGGCACCACATCGCAAATGGAGTAAAAACTGATTTCCTCTAGAACAATCACACAAACTCAATTAACGTTATTGACAAACAGTTCGCATTTCTTGTGCAAACATGGAGGTCTGTACGCTCCCCCTTATCAAAGATATTTCATGAACATAAATAGTGTTTCCCAACAAGTTTGTGTCTGTACAGTATCTCGAGTAAGTTGTAAAACTTTGAGGATAACGAACGAGGTAGTTGTATAGTTTGGGTTGGGAAGGTGGTAACGCTGCAAATGCCATTTGATTGAGAGAAAAGATTTTAACCGTGAGCGTTTAGAATGCTGTGGAGGTAGAATAAATTGCCATTTTGTTTGAAAACCAGTTGTTTGAACCGTAACCGCTCAGAATGCCACCCCTTCCTCCAACTCCCCACAGAAGGGAGGAGAGGAACGTTCATCAATGGCACAAGCCAACCGCTAGAGCCAGCAGTCAGCCATGCCCGCTTCGCGCTCAGAAGGGGAGGCTGCTTCTCGTCCTCGCGGGTTACGGTCCTGTCAGTTTTACCTGACGTCTCGGCAGAACATACTTTTGAAGTGATCCCTAAAAGTATGATCTTACCTATTTAATAATAATAATAATAAGAAGAAGAACATTTATATAGCGCTAAATCAAAAACTTTCGTTAAAAAGGCTTGCTCTAAGCGCTTGAGACAGGTTTCACAGTCTTCAGAGTCGGGTATGTCCCTAACTTTGATATCAAATAAAATGTTTCGTTTTGTTGAGTCGTGAATTTTCACTGGTCTGTGTCGAATGTCTTCGGAATTTACATATGAAAAATAAACTTTGATCGAATTTAAGTCAAGTTTGTATTCCCCACCAGCGAAAAAGGTAGGTCGGTCGTGAGAAATGAGACAGACACGATTTCCCTTTTTAGCCACATTGCAATAGACAAAGGCACCAGTACAAAAACACACAAAGAAATCCAGTTAAAAGTACATTAGAAACCAAAGAACAGAGATAGATGAACACACTTAGTTAAAAAAAACAATGAATGTGTTTATGTTTAGTCGATACAATCGCATGTGAAGTAAACGGTCTTTTTTCTAAATGTGTCTGTCTCAAAAACGTTAATTACAAATCTGTTCAGTTGGAATGGCTGTTAAAAGGTTTGGACGTAACATGCTTTTAATAAGTAGCAATTTCCATCAAATCACGATATGAAAGGGTTTTGAAAGGCTAACTACGGCTTATTCTACTTGCGCTTGGTCATTTTGTCACTCGGGCAAGGTGTCTGTCTCATTTTTTCTCACGACCGCCCTGCAGACAAATCGTCCGCTATAACCGCCATACACAGCAAATTGTCATGATGCAACCAATTTTACACTTCCTATCCGTTGTCAGGCAGATAATCAACTGGCTGACTAAAGAATTTTTCGGCATGTGTTCATTTCAGAGCACGTTATTTACTGTCTAGTAACTCGGGCAAGGTGTCTGTCTCATTTTT
Source organism: Littorina saxatilis (assembly GCF_037325665.1). Taxonomy (NCBI): domain Eukaryota; kingdom Metazoa; phylum Mollusca; class Gastropoda; order Littorinimorpha; family Littorinidae; genus Littorina; species Littorina saxatilis. Next base: position 58,675,227 of record NC_090247.1, read on the forward strand.
TCTCACGACCGCCCTGCAGACAAAATCGTCTGCTATAACCGCCATACACAGCAAATTGTCATGATTCAACCAATTTTACACTTCCTATCCGTTGTCAGGCAGATGATCAACTGGCTGACTAAAGAATTTTTCGGCATGTGTTTATTTCAGAGCACGTTATTTACTGTCTAGTCACTCGGGCAAGGTGTCTGTCTCATTTTTTCTCACGACCGTCCTGAAGACAAATCGTCTGTTATGACCGCCATACACAGCAAATTGCCATGATGCGACCAATTTTATACTTCCTATCCGTTGTCAGGCAGATGATCAACTGGCTGACTAAAGAATTTTTCGGCATGTGTTTATTTCAGAGCACGTTATTTACTGTCTGTCTCTGAAAACCTTGAATTCTCACGACCGCCCGGCACTTTGACGGTCATTTCTTACCAAATGTTAAGCAGATTCATTTGTAAAATAACAACATTCAGTGACTGTGTCTGATCAACGCCAGTGTTTTTTTTCAATCCTTGAATGCACTGCATTGTGAATGTTGTGGTCAAGTGAGAGTTTTATAGACATTGCCGTACGTTTTTCAACACTTTGATGACGTCAGACAGCAGATTGAAAACGTTCCAACTTGGAAAGAGAGCCAGTCACGATCATATAATCGTAGGGAATCAATAGTTGCTTTGTGTATTAACTTTCAAGTGCTTTTAAAAGTTTGATTTTTATCATTGTTATTGTTGCATATGTGCGTGCGTACGTGCGTGCGCGCCTGTCAGTGTGGAAGAGTGTAGCCTGGTAAGTGTATCCAATTCCGACCGACTTCGGGGATACCTAAATCCGACCGATTTTCCAAGTCACTAATGATGAGGTTCACACGTCATCCCAACAGAAAGAATGCCATTCATACAAGGGCCATTCATGAACGGTTGATGACGCGACGTCACGAACCAATCGTTTCGTCACGAGAGTTAATTGCGTCATCTGCACCGCGGCGCGAAATGTGCCTTCGCCATACGTTTCTTGCAAAGGGGGAGATAATTTGATGAACAGAGTTGTGTTTCTTTTACATGGATGTTAATAAGTGTTTTTGGAAGAATAATGTTATGGTTCTGACTAAATCTCATTGTACTTTTTAATCGAAAAGGGGAAAATCTTATCGATCGTGATTAGATACCCAGTTTTTGAGAGAGTATTTAAATCCGACAACAACGCAGATAATACAAAACGCTGCACAAAATCCCAGTAAAACCATTCATTGTTTACGTTTATGACTTGAAAAAAGCATATGAACAAGGAAACATATCAGATGATGTATTATCTAGCTGTGTGTGTGTGTGTGTGTGTGAGCGTGCGGCCGAGCGTTGCGCGCACGTGTTCGTTTGTGTGTGTGTGTGCGTGCGTGCGTGCGTGCGTGCGTGCGTGCGTGTGTGTGTGTGTGTGTAAGCGTGCGCGCGAGCGTTGTGCGCACGTGTTCGTTTGTGTTAGCGTATGTGTGTGTGTGTGTGTGAGTGTGTGTGTGTGTGTGTGTGTGTGTGTGTGTGTGTGTGAGTGTTGATGCGTGAGTGTTGATGCGTGCGTACTTGCATGTGTGCGTGCGAGAGGGGTTGTTTTTTTTTTATGTGTGCAGAGTAGTTGTTGTAGAAAATGCAAGACAGTAAGGTTCAGTCTGTAGTGGATATACTGGGACAGCGTCCATGTACTATGCCACAGTTCAGTCTGTAGTGGATATACTGGGACAGCGTCCATGTACTATGCCACAGTTCAGTCTGTAGTGGATATACTGGGACTGCGTCCAGGTACTATGCCACAGTTCAGTCAGTAGTGGATATACTAGGACTGCGTTAAGGTACTCTGCCACAGTCTTTGATGACGTCATTTCCGTTTTTGTGATAGTTGAGGCGGACCTGTTAAGTAATTTTTGATTAAGTCGGGACTTTGATATTGCATTTGAGCCAGGTAGCTTGAAAATAAGTGAATTAGTTCGCTCATTAAAATTGTCATCAAAAACGAATATTTCATTACAGATTCAAACACTACTGCATTGTACTTCTTATCTTCTCCTGATTTAAAATATATATATACATATGTTATGTTTACTTTAAAAACGCGTTCAGAATTAAAGAAAACAGGTTGAGTATGCTTCGCGGAGATGAGTGTGATCCGTGACGGTTTTCGGGTATGGTTAGCCGAGACTATCTGAATTTAGTCTCGCCGATCGGACTGTTTTTTTTTTTAGTTTATCCTTCAATTTGATGCCTATAGATTGACTACATGTTTTTATATCGCTTTACGCGACTTGTTTTAAATTTCGTCAAGTTATGAAATGTATTATAAAATTTGGTACATAACATTCTAAAAATTGCAAATAACAATAACACTTTTGATTACAGATTCAAAAGTTATTGCATTGTATCCTTTGGATTTCCTGGATCCCAATGTATAAACAGATATATATGTCATGCTTAGTGTGAAAATCTGCTCAAATGAGAAAAATCGCCCGTTTTGTTCATATGCTTCGCGGAGGCAACCCGTCTCGGTCTTCTGGTTTCGGCTAGCCAAATCTCAAAATGCATTGTTAATGACTCATCCCTGATTCCAATGTTGATCTTTTAGTTTCAAACCAACTTAATGTTTTATTATCACTTCACATGACTTGTGTATATTTTTTTTCGCTGTCATGATGTCACCATTTAGAGGGTAGGGTTACATTTTCAGGTATTTATTCCCCAAGAATATGCAAAAAAAATTCCAAACTCGTTTTTTTCTATTGGTCAATGATTCTACTTTTTTTTTACAGTGAGAAATGGAGTGCAATAACCATTGTTACTTTTGAAGGTATGCTCATGACGTGCATCACAGCGAAATAGCAGTTCAGAAGAACGGAATTCCCATAATTAGTCCTTATTTGCTGCTTTTTTCACTGAGCTCGGAAATGATATTTTGCTTGCATTGTTATTGCTTAATTTATTAAAGCCTCTGGACAATATTCTTTGAATAAATCGTTACCCAATTCTGTTTACGTCTATCCCTTTGTTTGATAGAGTACTGTAACAAGCTATCACATTATGTCGACAAGAATGCGTCTCCATACAAGTTTTTGTCTTGATTCCATCCAGGAGGATGTCAGGCTTTAATAAAAACACTATTTCAAAGATCTCTGTCAAGATTGATTTTGTTGAAAAAAAAGGAAGTCTGTGATTGAAGATTGTGAAACCTGCCTTGACATCTAAACTAAAACGTCATTCACACTCTTTACAATGATGTACAAGAACTTCATGTCACACTCTTTCATTCAGTATAGCACCATTCACACAGTTGTTATTCTGTACAAGACAATAAGTTAGTCTAACATTTAGAATGTTCATAAGATGAAAACAAGAGAAAACCAGACTGATTAAAACAACTGCTTAGTGCTAACAAAGCATGAATCTTAATGATAACGTAATATTAACTGTTAAGACCATAAAAAAAACCTATATGCTAAAATAACTTCGAACTTTTAAGAACTTCTTATAAGATACACAGCACATCTAGATAAACACCAGAATGATAAAACAAAAGGCAACTCGTTAAAACTATTAAATGCATCAATGTCTAAAACACGAAAGACTCAAATATAAGATACACAATTCTCTAGAATTGTTTATTAAAACTGAAACCGACCTGCTCAAAGTAAACCATACCCGTTAAAATTAATATTAAAAGTCCTACGGTTTTGAGCCATTAAGGACTTGAGTGTTTGTCCGCTTTCAAAAAGAGGAAAGAAAGAAACAAAAAATAAGGAGAGGAGGGCAGGGGGTGGGGTTGAGTTGATAATGCTCTGTGGAATTTGTTAAAATGAAAAGTAGTTAAGATGTTTCTTGGTAAGAATTATAAGTCTGTATTCTATATATCTTGAATAACGGGTTTGTAAAATGATTTTTTTTTTAATTCAAATCGAGTTAAAAAGCGGAACCTTTCAGGATCACCAATAAAACCAAATAGATGAGCAAGTAAGAGGAACACGAACAATAAATCTCAAAACTTTTTACAAATAAAAGGATTAAGATGTAAGCCACGAAGGCCGTGGTAATAAAAACAATATGTACAGTTCGGCGACTAGTGGGCCTTGGGTGAGGATATGTTGTCTAGAGGGTAGTCGCTAGAATCAGGAGGGATGGCGGGAGCCACTCGACCTCAAACTGAAACACGCTGATGTGATAATCTGGGCTTAGTTATACCCACAGCCCCATGTCCGAGTCCCTGACCAGTCGGCACAGCAGCAAGCTGTGTGACCAGCCTAGAGAACATACTTTTGAAGTGATCCCTAAAAGTATGATCTTACCTATTTAATGGATAAAAGAACCCCCAACGTAAGGACATATTAATAGTAAACTGGTTTATGAAAAATACAGTCTACATAACAAGTATCTATTATATTTTGAAAGTGTAATTTGGCTTGCAAACGGACATAAAAGGGAGGAACAAATACATGTTCAATATGTCCGGTATTTTTTCAGACACAACTAATGCTAACGTGGCTGACCGAACTTATTATTTGAATACACCTCCTCAGTACGAAAGGGAAAGAACTGGTGTTATGGGTGGATGGGGGAGGGGGGTTGATTACCCACCTCTCAATCGATTGGCACGGAAGAATGACCAAAATAAGTAAGGTGGCAGGGAGTTTTACCAGCATAATGTGCATTGATTAAATGCATCAATGTAAATTAGGATACATTTTAAGATTAGGATAATTTACAATGTATTTCAGCATTCGAACTGTAACCGCTCAGAATATCATTCCTTCCTCCGCCACCTTCCCCTCCACTCTCCCTCCCTACCCTCCCTGCCCCCCCCCCCCCCCCTTCTGTGTGCAATGAATGTATGGATGAAGATTGAGGAAATGGCAATTTGCAGAAATTGGTACAGGTGGAAGGGTTTGCCTTTTCCTCAAGCTATCTTTACTATCAATATTGACATTGTTGAAACAGAAATGAAAATAAGATAAAATAAGAAAGCTTTGTTCGTTTTTATTTGACATAAAACATGGAAATTTGTCTTTTGACACCACATCGCAAATGGAGTAAAAACTGATTTCCTCTAGAACAATCACACAAACTCAATTAACGTTATTGACAAACAGTTCGCATTTCTTGTGCAAACATGGAGGTCTGTACGCTCCCCCTTATCAAAGATATTGCATGAACATAAATAGTGTTTCCCAACTAGTTTGTGTCTGTACAGTATCCCGAGTAAGTTGTAAAACTTTGAGGATAACGAACGAGGTAGTTGTATAGTTTGGGTTGGGAAGGTGGTAACGCTGCAAATGCCATTTGATTGAGAGAAAAAGATTTTAACCGTGAGCGTTTAAAATGCTGGGGAGGTAGAATATATTGCCATTTTGTTTGAAAAACAGTTGGTTGTTTGAACCGTAACCGCTCAGAATGCCACCCCTTCCTCCAACTCCCCACAGAAGGGAGGAGAGGAACGTTCATCAATGGCACAAGCCAACCGCTAGAGCCAGCAGTCAGCCATGCCCGCTTCGCGCTCAGAAGGGGAGGCTGCTTCTCGTCCTCGCGGGTTACGGTCCTGTCAGTTTTACCTGACGTCTCGGCAGAACATACTTTTGAAGTGATCCCTAAAAGTATGATCTTACCTATTTAATGGATAAAAGAACCCCCAACGTAAGGACATATTAATAGTAAACTGGTTTATGAAAAATACAGTCTACATAACAAGTATCTATTGTATTTTGAAAGTGTAATTTGGCTTACAAACGGACATAAAAAGGAAGAACAAATACATGTTCAATATGTCCGGTATTTTATCAGACACAACTAATGCTAACGTGGCTGACCGAACTTATTATTTGAATACACCTCCTCAGTACGAAAGGGAAAGAACTGGTGTTATGGGTGGATGGGGGAGGGAGGGGTTGATTACCCACCTCTCAATCGATTGGCACGGAAGAATGACCAAAATAAGTAAGGTGGCAGGGAGTTTTACCAGCATAGTGCGCATTTATTGAATGCATCAATGTAAATTAGGATACATTTTAAGATTAGGGAAATTTACAATGTATTTCAGCATTCGAACCGTAACCGCTCAGAATATCATTCCTTCCTCCGCCACCTTCCCCTCCACTCTCCAAACAGTTCGTATTTCTTGTGCAAACATGTATGCTCCCCCCTTATCAAAGCTATTTCATGAACATAAATAGTGTTTCCCAAGTTTGTGTCTGTACAGTATCTCGAGTAAGTTGTAAAACTTTGAGGATAACGAACGAGGTAGTTGTATAGTTTGGGTTGGGAAGGTGGTAACGCTGCAAATGCCATTTGATTGAGAGAAAGATTTTAACCGTAGGCCCTAAGCATTTAGAATGCTGTAAAGGTTGAATAAATTGTCATTTTGTTTGAAAAACAGTTGTTTGAACCGTAACCGCTCAGAATACCACCCCTTCCTCCAACTCCCCACAGAAGGGAGGAGAGGAACGTTCATCAATGGCACAAGCCAACCGCTAGAGCCAGCAGTCAGCCATGCCCGCTTCGCGCTCAGAAGGGGAGGCTGCTTCTCGTCCTCGCGGGTTACGGTCCTGTCAGTTTTAAATGACGTCTCGGCAGAACATACTTTTGAAGTGATCCCTAAAAGTATGATCTTACCGTTAAAATTAATATTAAAAGTCCTACGGTTTTGAGCCATTAAGGACTTGAGTGTTTGTCCGCTTTCAAAAAGAGGAAAGAAAGAAACACAAAATAAGGAGAGGAGGGCAGGGGGTGGGGTTGAGTTGATAATGCTCTGTGGAATTTGTTAAAATGAAAAGTAGGTAAGATGTTTCTTGGTAAGAATTATAAGTCTGTATTCTATATCTTGAATAACGGGCTCTCAATCGATTGGCACGGAAGAATGACCAAAATAAGTAAGGTGGCAGGGAGTTTTACCAGCATAATGTGCATTGATCAAATGCATCAATGTAAATTAGGATACATTTTAAGATTGGGATAATTTACAATGTATTTCAGCATTCGAACTGTAACCGCTCAGAATATCATTCCTTCCTCCGCCACCTTCCCCTCCACTCTCCCTCCCTACCCTCCCTGCCCCCCCCCCCCCCCTTCTGTGTGCAATGAATGTATGGATGAAGATTGAGGAAATGGCAATTTGCAGAAATTGGTACAGGTGGAAGGGTTTGCCTTTTCCTCAAGCTATCTTTACTATTAATATTGACATTGTTGAAACAGAAATGAAAATAAGATAAAATAAGAAAACTTTGTTCGTTTTTATTTGACATAAAACATGGAAATTTGTCTTTTGGCACCACATCGCAAATGGAGTAAAAACTGATTTCCTCTAGAACAATCACACAAACTCAATTAACGTTATTGACAAACAGTTCGCATTTCTTGTGCAAACATGGAGGTCTGTACGCTCCCCTTTATCAAAGATATTTCATGAACATAAATAGTGTTTCCCAACAAGTTTGTGTCTGTACAGTATCCCGAGTAAGTTGTAAAACTTTGAGGATAACGAACGAGGTAGTTGTATAGTTTGGGTTGGGAAGGTGGTAACGCTGCAAATGCCATTTGATTGAGAGAAAAAGATTTTAACCGTGAGCGTTTAAAATGCTGGGGAGGTAGAATATATTGCCATTTTGTTTGAAAAACAGTTGGTTGTTTGAACCGTAACCGCTCAGAATGCCACCCCTTCCTCCAACTCCCCACAGAAGGGAGGAGAGGAACGTTCATCAATGGCACAAGCCAACCGCTAGAGCCAGCAGTCAGCCATGCCCGCTTCGCGCTCAGAAGGGGAGGCTGCTTCTCGTCCTCGCGGGTTACGGTCCTGTCAGTTTTACCTGACGTCTCGGCAGAACATACTTTTGAAGTGATCCCTAAAAGTATGATCTTACCTATTTAATGGATAAAAGAACCCCCAACGTAAGGACATATTAATAGTAAACTGGTTTATGAAAAATACAGTCTACATAACAAGTATCTATTGTATTTTGAAAGTGTAATTTGGCTTACAAACGGACATAAAAAGGAAGAACAAATACATGTTCAATATGTCCGGTATTTTATCAGACACAACTAATGCTAACGTGGCTGACCGAACTTATTATTTGAATACACCTCCTCAGTACGAAAGGGAAAGAACTGGTGTTATGGGTGGATGGGGGAGGGGGGGTTGATTACCCACCTCTCAATCGATTGGCACGGAAGAATGACCAAAATAAGTAAGGTGGCAGGGAGTTTTACCAGCATAGTGCGCATTTATTGAATGCATCAATGTAAATTAGGATACATTTTAAGATTAGGGAAATTTACAATGTATTTCAGCATTCGAACCGTAACCGCTCAGAATATCATTCCTTCCTCCGCCACCTTCCCCTCCACTCTCCAAACAGTTCGTATTTCTTGTGCAAACATGTATGCTCCCCCCTTATCAAAGCTATTTCATGAACATAAATAGTGTTTCGCAAGTTTGTGTCTGTACAGTATCTCGAGTAAGTTGTAAAACTTTGAGGATAACGAACGAGGTAGTTGTATAGTTTGGGTTGGGAAGGTGGTAACGCTGCAAATGCCATTTGATTGAGAGAAAGATTTTAACCGTAAGCATTTAGAATGCTGTAAAGGTTGAATAAATTGCCATTTTGTTTGAAAAACAGTTGTTTGAACCGTAACCGCTCAGAATACCACCCCTTCCTCCAACTCCCCACAGAAGGGAGGAGAGGAACGTTCATCAATGGCACAAGCCAACCGCTAGAGCCAGCAGTCAGCCATGCCCGCTTCGCGCTCAGAAGGGGAGGCTGCTTCTCGTCCTCGCGGGTTACGGTCCTGTCAGTTTTAAATGACGTCTCGGCAGAACATACTTTTGAAGTGATCCCTAAAAGTATGATATTACCGTTAAAATTAATATTAAAAGTCCTACGGTTTTGAGCCATTAAGGACTTGAGTGTTTGTCCGCTTTCAAAAAGAGGAAAGAAAGAAACAAAAAATAAGGAGAGGAGGGCAGGGGGTGGGGTTGAGTTGATAATGCTCTGTGGAATTTGTTAAAATGAAAAGTAGTTAAGATGTTTCTTGGTAAGAATTATAAGTCTGTATTCTATATCTTGAATAACGGGCTTGTAATATTATTTTTTTTAATTTCAAATCGAGTTAAAAAAGTGGAACCTTTCAGGATCACCAATAAAACCAAATAGATGAGCAAGTAAGAGGAACACGAACAATAAATCTCAAAACTTTTTACAAATAAAAGGATTAAGATGTAAGCCACGAAGGCCGTGGTAATAAAAACAATATGTACAGTTTGGCGACTAGTGGGCCTTGGGTGAGGATATGTTGTCTAGAAGGTAGTCGCTGGAATCAGGAGGGATGGCGGGAGCCACTCGACCTCAAACTGAAACACGCTGATGTGATAATCTGGGCTTAGTTATACCCACAGCCCCATGTCCGAGTCCCTGACCAGTCGGCACAGCAGCAAGCTGTGTGACCAGCCTAGAGAACTGCTACTGCGCAGATAATCCTGGGGACTCAGACCATGGAGCTGCATATGGTCATATAAGGTTTTAAAGGTAATTCTATTTGTAGCGCATGGAGCGAAAATGTGTTGAAATGAATAGGGTTCTCCACAATGGCAGGACTTGTTAAAGATATGGAAGCGGCAGCCGCCGGCACGGAGGCGTCTGAAGATAGTGAGGAGGTTTGTTGGGAGATCGGGGTGTAGATCGTTCATATCAATGGGTTGATAGGACAGAGATGTTACGTACTGACTTCGAATGAGTTTACGGATTTTACTGTAGAACTCGGTTACTGAGTAGCCGATGTTAGTGTTAGCTGGGCTAGATTCTGCCGCTTCTTTGGCAGCGACATCCGCCAGTTCATTTCCCCGGACCCCTACGTGAGAGGGGACCCAGAGAAATGATACGGATGTGCCGGATGAGATTAACTGGTGACATATAAAGAGGATTTCTCTTTGTAGCTCTGCCCGATTTGATGTGTTTCGATGCAGAGCTTGTAATGAAGAGCGCGAGTCAGAGCAGAAAACTACCGCACGCGGTGTGACAGGGAGGTCATTTATAAAAGTGCATGCCATGAGCAAGGCAAATAGCTCGGCTGAGAATATGGAGATGTCTTTATTAAGAGTATATTTCCTTGAGATTTTGAGATCTGGGATCACAAAGGCGCAGCCAACGCTGCCGTCTGCAAATTTGGATCCGTCAGTAAAGACTTTTAAATGCTCCGAGAATTTGTAGTTTAGGGTTTCTTTTGTAACAGTAGCTAGGTAGACGGGGTTATCTTTTTTGGTAGTATTATCTTCACTGTCGTATATGATAGTAGGGGTTTCCTCAAGCCAAGGCGGGTAGGAGGGCGGGGGGACCCTGGCCAGCTCACTGACCTTCACCCCGCTATCGGCTAGAATGCGGTTTACTGTGTCGGATAAGGGTAGCGTTTTGGCCAAGAGTTGAGTGCTATGTTTGGTGTTGGCCTCATAATTTTGGTGCTGAGGAAAAAAGTCAGTCAGGACCTCGCAGGCAGAGTTCTCTACCGCGTGGGCTCTGACAGCATACTGAGCTGAACGGAGTTTTATCTCATCCACAAGGGGCAGCCACCCACACTCGCTGTAGACTCGACTCTTACTCGCTTGTTGGGAGAGTCCCAGAGCTATTTTGAGCGCCCTGCACTCTATAATAGCCAGTTTTTTCATGAGCGCCGGGCGCGTCGCGAAATAAGCTTCGCACCCGTAAAGGAGGCGGGAGCGAATTAATGCCCGCACTACCTCTGTGACACACTTACGCCCTCTGGCCCAGGATTGGGACGCCAGGTAGCGTATGATATAAAGATCCTTGTTGGCCTTATTGATCAGATGTTCGATATGACTGGTCCAGTTAAGTCGGGTATCGATGATAACGCCGAGGAACTTAACTTCTGAGCTCGGTTTGATAATATCACAACCTATCTTTATACTGCAGTTCCTGTACAGTTGTCTACGGGAGACAACAAGAAAGACTGTTTTATTTGAGGCTAGTTGGAAGCCGTTGGTGTACATATATTGACAGAGGTTGTCGATTTTAGTTTGGTAAGAAGATAAGTCAACAGTGTTGGTAACTCTGTTATGGCGTGGTCTATTAGTGTCTATTAAGGCGAGGTCGTCCGCATACAGAAGTACACTGGCACCGTCAACCTTAACAGAAGTAATGTCATAGAGCATGATGCTGAATAAGTTTGGCGCGATGATACTGCCCTGGGGAACCCCCATGTCCAGCGCATGGGTTTCGGACACCGAAGAGCCCACCCGGACAGACATCTTGCGATTGCTGATGAAGTTTTTGATGAATTGGTACATGTGGCCAGAGACACCGATTCTGCCGAGTTTTAGGAGTAGACGAGCATGCCAGACGCTGTCGTACGCAGATTTAATATCAAAGAAGGTTCCAAGAAGAGAATTATTACTATGTGCCAAGGTCTTTTTGATTTTTTCAGTGACGTGCACAATGTGGTCCGCACACGAACGACCTTGCCTAAAACCTGCCTGGCATGTAGGAATGATATTGTGTTTATTGAGGTGGAACTCCAGCCTCTGGTTCACCACACGCTCAAAGATCTTGCTGAGGTGGGGGGTTAGTGATATGGGGCGGTAACTGCCAGGTAGATTGCCCGGTTTTCCGCTCTTCAATACTGCTACTACTTGTGAGTCTGACCACGCTGCGGGGATAGTATCCTTTAACCAGCATAGGTTGAAAAACTGAGTGAGCAACTTAACAAAGTTAGGTGGTAGATGTTTTATCATGTGATATGATATTGGGTCTAAACCTGTGGATTTTTTTGGGTCTTTCACAGAAGAGATGGCGTTTTGGACTTCTTTTGCCTTAAACATGCAGTTTATAGGCAACTGGTTGTCATCTGGGGGGTATGTGAAACCCTTCTCCTGATCTAACCTATAATTGAGTCGTTCAGTATCTAGGGATTTTGATTGACTATTTTTGGCAAAGGTATCTGCTAATAGGTTTGCCTTTTCAGAGTCAGTTGTGGTCATTTTATCACCCGATAGTAGTGGCTTTTCTTTAGTTCTGTATCTACATTTAAATCTGCGGATTTTCTTCCAGATTTTGCCACAGTCTTTGTAATCTTTAGTTTCTTTGTGGACAAAGTTTTCCCAGTTTTGAAGTTTAGCCTCAGCGGTGATCTGGTTAAATTGTATTTCAGCTGACTTCATATTCGTGAAGTTAGCGTCTGAGCAGTGCCTGAGATATGTCCTAATGTGATATCGCTTGTTTGCCAAGGCTTCATCACAGTCTGCATTCCACCACTCATTCCTTTTGGCCTTACAGTTAGGATTTACTGATTTAAGCGGAATGTGATTATTGGCAGCAGTGAGTATACATTGACGTATGTTATTGTAAGAGGCTTCGATGTCATCCGTAAGGAGAGTTTCCTCCCTGACACCCTCGAGCTCCGCACGGAAGCTGTCCCAATTTGCCTGTTTGTAATTGTACTTTTTTCTGACCTCCGAGTTATTGCGATTAGGGGCGAAGTGGCGGAAGGTAAGAACAATGGGTAAGTGATCGGAGCCGAGGGCGTCCGGGAAAACGTTCCAGTCGATGTCAGTGACTATGGCATTTGAGCAAAGGGAGAGATCGATTGCTGACGGGGAATGGTCAGCTCTGTCTGGAAGTCTGGTTGCCGAGCCATCGTTTAGTATACAAAAGTCAGTTTCCAAAATGACGTCAGCAAGGTTGCTATTGGCATGTTTGTATCTAGGGTTAGCAGAGTCCCACAGAGGGTGGTGATTATTAAAATCACCCATCACGCACCAGTGTGCCCTGCCATGATCCAGGGATTTTAGCCAGTCGGTAGTTCCTTTTTTATTACACCCGTGGGGGTAATATATGTTAACTATGTTGAGGTTTTTGGATCCTTTTATTTCGATTTCAACAGCACATGTACTGAGATTTTCTGAACTAGGGATGAGAGGTGCAAAGGGTTTGTAATTTAAGGAAGACTTTAGATAAATAGCTGTTTGAATGAGTTGCCCTGAGCCCTTTTGCTCTACTATGGGAGGGAAGTCAAAACCATCTATAGAAGGCAGTAGGGAGCGTTTTCTCTTGACTGACTGGATAACTAAGATGTCAGCAGAGTGATTTGATATATAATTATATAGCTGAGAGAAGTTAGAGTTGATAGAGCGACAGTTCCACTGTAATATGATAAATCCGTGACCGCTTTCACCTTGTTCAGCCATTTTAACACGCACAAAGAAGGTAAGTTAAAGGGCAGATTTAAAATAGGTTAAAAAGTGGTTTTAACAGCTTTCATATCCGTCACGGACAACTGCTTGGCACCAGCAAGAGCGCCCAGCGCCAGAGTGGCGCCGCCCGGAATGAAGCGTTCAACCTTGGTGTTGGAGAGTTGTGTGTATGTAGCTGAGAGGGAGTCGATCAGGTCGAGAGGACTCTGCATCTGTCTGGCCTTAACCATGAAGCCGAGGCACTGCTCGATGAAACCTTGAAGGCCTCTTTGTTGTTCATTTAAATTTGCATATTGCTCTCCTGTTTTTAGCTTATCTAGTGCAGCGTCGGCTAGCTCAAGCTCTGCCTTCTCCTGCTCCTCCCTCATCTGCTGCTTTATTTCCTGTTCAGTTTTAAGTTTGTATTCTCTGAATCTCTGGGCCAATCCCTCCTCCATTCTCCCCATCAACCTCTCGAAGAGCTGCTCTTCTTTCGAGTCCTCCTTCCTGTTCTGGGCTTTGCGTAGGAGGGAGGCCTTTAACCCGGGGGTCCCATGAAGCGGCGCCTCTGCCCGAGCCGTCTGAGACTTACAGGGCGCCTGGGGGCCAGGATTTGGATTTTGCGAAGTTGTTTGGTGCTTCGCGGTTGCAGCAGAACTGTCCGCATGAACTGGAAGGAGTGTATTGTCATGTTCGGTCATTTTGTTTTTGATTTCTTGTATTTTATTTACTTGCCCACCCAGGGGGGGTCTCTGGACAGCCAAAGAGTACCCGGACCGGGGGGTTGAGGTCCGCCGGATCGGTTGCGGAGGGGGACGCCAGAAGGAGTCCCTCATTTCCGCTGGGGCAGTCGCTGTTTTATTTTGTTGTTTGGCGAGCTCGCGCCGCGCCCGATCCAGGGCCTCAGAATATGGTATGTATGCTGCCGACCTGATCTTATTGGCCTGCAGCCTCAGTCTCATTTCCGGGCATCCAAGATAAGCGGCGGAATGCTCGCCCTTGCAGTTTACGCAATGTTTGGCCTTGGTGCACGTCGCTCCGTCGTGGCCCTTGGAGCCACATCGGGGGCAGATCTGCACTTTTGATTTGCATTGTTGTTTTAGGTGCGATAGTCTCTGGCACTTCGTACAGCGCCGCACTGGAGGAGTGTAGGGTTCGACGCCGTACACCTCACTCTCCAGAACGACGCTGTCTGGAAGAATTGCCGTTGTAAACGTGACACGGACCGCCTGAGACGGTTTCCCATCCCTAAGGAGAAGACGGCGAAAAGATCGAACCGAGGAGGGGCCCTTTTCTACAAGACTCCCATCCTCCATCCGGACGCGCACGCCCACTGCCATCTCAGACAGGTCTGTTCCTGAATGTATTGTGGGTATGCGTTTAATGACACCTTCGGTTGTTACCTCCGGACGGTGGCATTTCACTTTGATGCCGCCGATCGAGTCCAGCCTCAATAGCTTGTTTTGTTGTGATGCTGAGGAGCACCCTACCAGGACGCTCCCAGCTGCCAGCATGCGTATTTCTTTGACCTCGCCGATGGCAAGGTCAAAAGTTTTTTTCCTCCTGAGGCCGAGTCCCTGCAATGTTGCAGGGCCCTCCTTCAGGTCCTGCACCACCACGGGGAACTCTAAGAAGGAGGGAGGAGGTTGCTTGGGTTGGTAAAGAAGTTTTCTTCGGGGTCTTTGTTTTGTGTGTGTGTGTGTATTGGCAGGTGGTAGTGGCTGTTGAGTTGTCTGGTTTTCTTGTGATTCAGTTAGGGGTTGGGAGGTGTCGACCCCCCGGGCAGATGTTGCATGGGAAATACCTGTGTTTCCCTGAAGAGGGGGACCCTCGCAGAGGACCTTTTGCTTCTTTTTCTTTTTGGGCTTCTTACGATTGACTTCGGTGAAGTCTTCCTCAAAATGATCAGTAATCTGAGAGCGTGGGGGGCTATCCCGGAAGAGAAGAGATTCCGGAGAGCTCTGCCCCCCCTCAGGGTCGTCCTCCCGCAATCTCTTTCTCTTGAAAGGAGAAGATATGCTGGTTTTCTCATTGGTGATTGCTTTATTAAGCTGTTTGGATTTTGGGGACTGACCAGTCCGGCTGGCCCGGTCAGTCTCATTCAGTGATTCCATGGGAATATCTGGGGCGCGGTCAGAACCGCTTGCTGTTTGGTCCATATTAAGGGACCAATCTTGCTCCCTCAGAGCAGTGGTGTCCGTTGGAAGGTAGTTATCTACCCAGATGAACGTTTCCCGCCTATCAGCAAAGGTGGTGTTTGGCAGTTTGTGTTTAGCAACTTGGCTCATCACTTACAAGGTACGGTACGGTCACCAAGAAAAAACAAGCCAAACAGCTCAGGGTTAAAAAGGCAGGATAAAAGCAGGGTAACAAAAGCGTCCCTAGACAAAGAGTGAGCTGAAGCTCACCCCTCTAGCGACTTTCACTTCTCTCCCGAGAAACACGAGGACTCCTGCAGGGCGAGTGGGAACGCCACCAAGGGCAGCTAGCCCCCTTTCTGGACCCACGCCAAGAGCAGAGGGAGCTGTGTCGTGTGTTTAAGATACAACAAAAATGTGATTGTCCCCCTTTACCCTCAGGAATTCGGGAGAAAATCGCTATTTGAGCACTGACTTGGCTATGTAAGCTCGAGGTGCGTTAAAGCAGTCGCTATGTAATCAGCATGTTTGCTTGTGAAAGAACGCACTCTACGGGCCAGCAACTGCAGTGAATTACTCGTGCTGAGTGTGACATGACATGCACGTGACAGAACACGACGACATGACATGGATAAAAGAACCCCCAACGTAAGGACATATTAATAGTAAACTGGTTTATGAAAAATACAGTCTACATAACAAGTATCTACTGTATTTTGAAAGTGTAATTTGGCTTACAAACGGACATAAAAAGGAAGAACAAATACATGTTCAATATGTCCGGTATTTTATCAGACACAACTAATGCTAACGTGGCTGACCGAACTGATTATTTGAATACACCTCCTCAGTACGAAAGGGAAAGAACTGGTGTTATGGGTGGTGGGGGGAGGGGGGGGGTGATTACCCACCTCTCAATCGATTGGCATGGAAGAATGACCAAAATAAGTAAGGTGGCAGGGAGTTTTACCAGCATAGTGTGCATTTATTGAATGCATCAATATAAATTAGGATACATTTTAAGATTAGGATAATTTACAATGCATTTCAGCATTCGAACTGTAACCGCTCTGAATATCATTCCTTCCTCCGCCACCTTCCCCTCCACTCTCCCTCCCTACACCCCCCCCCCCCCCCCCCGCCTTCTGTGTGCAATGAATGTATGGATGAAGATTGAGGAAATGGCAATTTGCAGAAATTGGTACAGGTGGAAGGGTTTGCCTTTTCCTCAAGCTATCTTTACTATCAATATTGACATTGTTGAAACAGAAATGAAAATAAGATAAAATAAGAAAACTTTGTTCGTTTTTATTTGACATAAAACATGGAAATTTGTCTTTTGGCACCACATCGCAAATGGAGTAAAAACTGATTTCCTCTAGAACAATCACACAAACTCAATTAACGTTATTGACAAACAGTTCGCATTTCTTGTGCAAACATGGAGGTCTGTACGCTCCCCTTTATCAAAGATATTTCATGAACATAAATAGTGTTTCCCAACAAGTTTGTGTCTGTACAGTATCCCGAGTAAGTTGTAAAACTTTGAGGATAACGAACGAGGTAGTTGTATAGTTTGGGTTGGGAAGGTGGTAACGCTGCAAATGCCATTTGATTGAGAGAAAGATTTTAACCGTAAGCATTTAGAAAGCTGTAAAGGTAGAATAAATTGCCATTTTGTTTGAAAAACAGTTGTTTAAACCGTAACCGCTCAGAATACTCCAACTCCCCACATAAGGGAGGAGAGGAACGTTCATCAATGGCACAAGCCAACCGCTAGAGCCAGCAGTCAGCCATGCCCGCTTCGCGCTCAGAAGGGGAGGCTGCTTCTCGTCCTCGCGGGTTACGATCCTGTCAGTTTTACCTGACGTCTCGGCAGAACATACTTTTGAAGTGATCCTATGATCTTGGTAAGAACGTTAAAATTGATATTAAAAGTCCTACGGTTTTGAGCCATTAAGGACTTGAGTGTTTGTCCGCTTTCAAAAAGAGGAAAGAAAGAAACAAAAAATAAGGAGAGGAGGGCAGGGGGTGGGGTTGAGTTGATAATGCTCTGTGGAATTTGTTAAAATGAAAAGTAGTTAAGATGTTTCTTGGTAAGAATTATAAGTCTGTATTCTATATCTTGAATAACGGGTTTGTAAAATGATTTTTTTTAATTCAAATCGAGTTAAAAAGTGGAACCTTTCAGGATCACCAATAAAACCAAATAGATGAGCAAGTAAGAGGAACACGAACAATAAATCTCAAAACTTTTTACAAATAAAAGGATTAAAATGTAAGCCACGAAGGCCGTGGTAATAAAAACAATATGTACAGTTTGGCGACTAGTGGGCCTTGGGTGAGGATATGTTGTCTAGAGGGTAGTCGCTAGAATCAGGAGGGATGGCGGGAGCCACTCGACCTCAAACTGAAACACGCTGATGTGATATTCTGGGCTTAGCGTTATACCCACAGCCCCATGTCCGAGTCCCTGACCAGTCGGCACAGCAGCAAGCTGTGTGACCAGCCTAGAGAACTGCTACTGCGCAAATAATCCTGGGGACTCAGACCATGGAGCTGCATATGGTCATATAAGGTTTTAAAGGTAATTCTATTTGTAGCGCATGGAGCGAAAATGTGTTGAAATGAATAGGGTTCTCCACAATGGCAGGACTTGTTAAAGATATGGAAGCGGCAGCCGCCGGCACGGAGGCGTCTGAAGATAGTGAGGAGGTTTGTTGGGAGATCGGGGTGTAGATCGTTCATATCAATGGGTTGATAGGACAGAGATGTTACGTACTGACTTCGAATGAGTTTACGGATTTTACTGTAGAACTCGGTTACTGAGTAGCCGATGTTAGTGTTAGCTGGGCTAGATTCTGCCGCTTCTTTGGCAGCGACATCCGCCAGTTCATTTCCCCGGACCCCTACGTGAGAGGGGACCCAGAGAAATGATACGGATGTGCCGGATGAGATTAACTGGTGACATATAAAGAGGATTTCTCTTTGTAGCTCTGCCCGATTTGATGTGTTTCGATGCAGAGCTTGTAATGAAGAGCGCGAGTCAGAGCAGAAAACTACCGCACGCGGTGTGACTGGGAGGTCATTTATAAAAGTGCATGCCATGAGCAAGGCAAATAGCTCGGCTGAGAATATGGAGATGTCTTTATTAAGAGTATATTTCCTTGAGATTTTGAGATCTGGGATCACAAAGGCGCAGCCAACGCTGCCGTCTGCAAATTTGGATCCGTCAGTAAAGACTTTTAAATGCTCCGAGAATTTGTAGTTTAGGGTTTCTTTTGTAACAGTAGCCAGGTAGACGGGGTTATCTTTTTTGGTAGTATTATCTTCACTGTCGTATATGATAGTAGGGGTTTCCTCAAGCCAAGGCGGGTAGGAGGGCGGGGGGACCCTGGCCAGCTCACTGACCTTCACCCCGCTATCGGCTAGAATGCGGTTTACTGTGTCGGATAAGGGTAGCGTTTTGGCCAAGAGTTGAGTGCTATGTTTGGTGTTGGCCTCATAATTTTGGTGCTGAGGAAAAAAAGTCAGTCAGGACCTCGCAGGCAGAGTTCTCTACCGCGTGGGCTCTGACAGCATACTGAGCTGAACGGAGTTTTATCTCATCCACAAGGGGCAGCCACCCACACTCGCTGTAGACTCGACTCTTACTCGCTTGTTGGGAGAGTCCCAGAGCTATTTTGAGCGCCCTGCACTCTATAATAGCCAGTTTTTTCATGAGCGCCGGGCGCGTCGCGAAATAAGCTTCGCACCCGTAAAGGAGGCGGGAGCGAATTAATGCCCGCACTACCTCTGTGACACACTTACGTCCTCTGGCCCAGGATTGGGACGCCAGGTAGCGTATGATATAAAGATCCTTGTTGGCCTTATTGATCAGATGTTCGATATGACTGGTCCAGTTAAGTCGGGTATCGATGATAACGCCGAGGAACTTAACTTCTGAGCTCGGTTTGATAATATCACAACCTATCTTTATACTGCAGTTCCTGTACAGTTGTCTACGGGAGACAACAAGAAAGACTGTTTTATTTGAGGCTAGTTGGAAGCCGTTGGTGTACATATATTGACAGAGGTTGTCGATTTTAGTTTGGTAAGAAGATAAGTCAACAGTGTTGGTAACTCTGTTATGGCGTGGTCTATTAGTGTCTATTAAGGCGAGGTCGTCCGCATACAGAAGTACACTGGCACCGTCAACCTTAACAGAAGTAATGTCATAGAGCATGATGCTGAATAAGTTTGGCGCGATGATACTGCCCTGGGGAACCCCCATGTCCAGCGCATGGGTTTCGGACACCGAAGAGCCCACTCGGACAGACATCTTGCGATTGCTGATGAAGTTTTTGATGAATTGGTACATGTGGCCAGAGACACCGATTCTGCCGAGTTTTAGGAGTAGACGAGCATGCCAGACGCTGTCGTACGCAGATTTAATATCAAAGAAGGTTCCAAGAAGAGAATTATTACTATGTGCCAAGGTCTTTTTGATTTTTTCAGTGACGTGCACAATGTGGTCCGCACACGAACGACCTTGCCTAAAACCTGCCTGGCATGTAGGAATGATATTGTGTTTATTGAGGTGGAACTCCAGCCTCTGGTTCACCACACGCTCAAAGATCTTGCTGAGGTGGGGGGTTAGTGATATGGGGCGGTAACTGCCAGGTAGATTGCCCGGTTTTCCGCTCTTCAATACTGCTACTACTTGTGAGTCTGACCACGCTGCGGGGATAGTATCCTTTAACCAGCATAGATTGAAAAACTGAGTGAGCAACTTAACAAAGTTAGGTGGTAGATGTTTTATCATGTGATATGATATTGGGTCTAAACCTGTGGATTTTTTTGGGTCTTTCACAGAAGAGATGGCGTTTTGGACTTCTTTTGCCTTAAACATGCAGTTTATAGGCAACTGGTTGTCATCTGGGGGGTATGTGAAACCCTTCTCCTGATCTAACCTATAATTGAGTCGTTCAGTATCTAGGGATTTTGATTGACTATTTTTGGCAAAGGTATCTGCTAATAGGTTTGCCTTTTCAGAGTCAGTTGTGGTCATTTTATCACCCGATAGTAGTGGCTTTTCTTTAGTTCTGTATCTACATTTAAATCTGCGGATTTTCTTCCAGATTTTGCCACAGTCTTTGTAATCTTTAGTTTAGAAGTGATCCCTGTTTTAGGGATAAAAATGACTCCAATTCAGGGGTATTTCTTTTTTTAAATGGTAAATACAATGTAAATGATAGAGAAACAAGTTTTACATGTTTTTTTAAAAACAGCAGTTGTAATCTATAATTAAAATGATAATAACATATTTTTGTTAGTGATGTCCATTATTTTAAAAAAACACGCAAATTGAGTATTGTGGTTACATTACCTTTAAATATAAAACCTTCCGGTAAAGTAACAAGGGCAGGGACTCGTGCTGTAGTGCTCAGGATCACGAATTTGTGTTTAAATGTTGTCTCCCCTGGCAAGATAAAAATTCGTCTCAGTGTTGGATGGCAGAAATCAAGAAAAGAATGTTTTCTCACACGCAGTTTCACACATAACCATAACACTGGTGGCATACACATTGATAAAAGCTTTTATCGGTAGTTTATAGGTTGGTTTACTTGTGTTGGACTCTATCAGGTTGTTGTGCGGTTAAGCCCTTTTATTCCCCGTTCTATATCATATATATATATGATACTATATGATTATATGCACACAAAGCCGGGATGTAAGTGGGGATGAATTTGCATTTATTCATTTTATTCGTCGTCCTCTTCAAAGAAAAATGTACATGAGGATGAATTTACATGTAACTCGTTTGTTCTACGTTCTGTTCACAGATTAATGTACTGTCAGTATACTATTCGGAGAAATTCGCATTTATCTCTTTTGTTCGGTTTTCCGTTTTATTTCAGATGAATGTCCTGTGTATGCTGATGAATTTAAATTTAACTCTGTTCGGTGTTCTGTGCTCGGATAGATGTACTGTATATGCTGATGATTTTAAATGTATCTCTTTTCGGTGTTCTGTTCTCGGATAGATGTACTACTAGATGAATACGCGCTTCGCCGATAAGAAGTAGAGCCGAATACCCGGCTTCGCCGGGGACCCGGTGTCGCGATATGAGTTCCCCTCAAGCTGAGATCCCTTGGCGGCTCCGATGCGCATGCGTCAAATACACCTCATTTGCATAACGAATTCAGATCGCTGTTAACAATCTGAGTTCTCCCCAATCTCAGTTCCCCTTATATGTCTGTTTAGTGACAAATTTTGCGAAAATTATTTTGAATGTGTACTTTGACCAAAGTCGATAATAATAACACTTTGTAAAAAGTTAACTCCCTTAGACGCATCTCGTCAAGTGGAAAGCAGAGATAGGGTTTGTTGATCATGGATCCACAATGGCTGCGCCTAAATTGCGCTGATAGTGAATGGTGAAAGAAAGTAGAGCGTTCGACCATGAATCAGAGGGTCATGAGTTCGAAACCAGGCAGGGCACTGTGTCCGCAAACTTCGTACATTAAATTTTCCTTTTTTTTTGTGGTTCAGGTTTTTTTTATGTTTAATACAACAAAATGAAAACATTTTTATACACCCGCCCCCTTTAGGGAGGGGGGTATACTCAGTGGAATCACTTTGTCCGTCTGTGTGTCCACTCTTCCCCTTATGGCTTATATCTCAGGACGTTGTACCCTCCTGTTTTCAGATAATGTATTAGAGAATGCATCTGGTCAGCGAACTGCATAAATTTGGAGTCAATTGTAGGTAAAATCGAACGTCCGAAGCCAATGCTGTCTGGAATTGGAAAGACTCGATGCCAGAGGAAACTCAGCTTTCTAAGTTTATGCAAATGAGGTGTATATGACGTATAGCCAATCGGAACCGCCCAAGGGATCTCAGCTTGAGGGGAACTCAGATCGTGACATGGGCTTTGCCGGGTGTACGCCGGCTTCGCCGGCGCACCGTACGAAGGAAGGGAGATAAACGCGCAAAACACTGGAGAAGATAAGGAAGAGTTACTGGGAATGGATATACAGAAACTGTTCGGTGTTCTGTGCTCGGATAGATGTACTGTAATATGCTGATGAATTTAAATGTATCTCTGTTCGGTGTTCTGTTCTCGGATAGATGTACTACTAGATGAATACGGCTTCGCCGGGAAGAAGTAGAGCCGAATACCTGGCTTCGCCGGGGACCCGGCTTTGCCGGGTGTACGCCGGCTTTGCCGGCGCACCGTACGAAGGAAGGGAGATAAACGCGCAAAACACTGGAGAAGATAAGGAAGAGTTACTGGGAATGGATATACAGAAAAACCAAAATCGGTTCAGCGCTGCGCGCTGAGAGCACACACGTGTTCAAAATTTTCCACGATTGTGTCCGGGGTCTACCTGAATATGCCCACCAAATTTGAAGCAGATCCATCGAGACCTTTGGCCGTGAATCGTGAACACACAGACAGACAGACAGACACACACAAGCCGTATATAGATATAGATATATGCGAATGAATTCACATTTTACTCTTTTTGTTCGGCGTTCTGCACTACCCGTCATAAAAAAGTACACAGATAGATTTAGCTGTATATCTTTGTGATGCGGCTAGTTATATTAAAACCAAGCATATTGCTAGAAAGGTCATTCATTCCCCTACCGTATGAAATAAAGAGTTTCATTTTTCATGAATTAGTGTTTATGAAGTGGACACCTAGGACACCCCCCGAAAAAAAATCGCAAAAGCAAACTTGCAGACATAAATATACACGGTAGTAGTACTACTACTACTACTTAAAATACACAACAAATTTTAATGAGCAAGAGTGATCTCGTTTTTGATCTCGAATGGAAGAACAACTCATTTTCCACACATAATAAGTTTATTTGGTTTAGCTGTTGTGCCTAGCAGTGTTGTTTTGCCATTTTGAAGAAGACTGGTGTCAGCCTCGTCAGAAGCCGTAAAAGGCTTGTTTTCGCGTAATTCTTAATGTGGTTTAAAAAAACGTAGTTTTGTAATGGCTTGTTGTATTGCTTTTTAATTTGACATGAGTATTGTAAATACAATTGCAAAAGAGTGTCT
Source organism: Littorina saxatilis (assembly GCF_037325665.1). Classification (NCBI taxonomy): domain Eukaryota; kingdom Metazoa; phylum Mollusca; class Gastropoda; order Littorinimorpha; family Littorinidae; genus Littorina; species Littorina saxatilis. The sequence continues at coordinate 58,698,613 of NC_090247.1, forward strand.
ACAAGTTTGCTTTTGCGAATTTGATTTTTTTTCTCGGGGGGGGGGGGGGGGGGTGTCCTGGGTCTCCGGTCTACTAGCACTGCATAAACACTTATTCATGAAAAATGAAACTCTTTATTTCATACGGTAGGGGAATGGATTACCTTTCTGGCAATATACTTGGTTTTAATATAACTGGCCGCATCACAAAGATACACAGCTAAATGTATCTTCGTATTTTTTGTATGACGGGTAGTGTATTTCAGATGAATGTACTGTAAATGCGGAGGAATTTAAATTTAACTCTGTTGGGTGTTCTGTTCACGGATGGACGTTCTATATCATATGCGAATGAATTCACATTTTAATCTTTAGCTCGGCGTTCCGTTAACAGACTAAACGTACTGTGTATGAAGATGAATTTTCATGTCATTCGTTTTTCGGCTTCATGTTCACAGACAGGTCTTCTGCACATTATATGGATTTTAATCAAAATCTTTTGCCCGGCGTGCTGACAACAGTATTTTTTTTTTTTTTTTTTTGCACGTGGGGATGAATTTACATATACTTCTATTTCTCCCTGTCTTCGCAGATACTGATGAGAATTAATTTGTGCCAGAAATTCTTTTGTTCTGTGGATTTAAATCAAAAATCTGTTGTTCACAGGACTATTTTCTGCACGTGGGAATGAATTTACATATACTTCTTCTATTTCTCCCTGTCTTCGCAGATACTGATGAGAATTAATTTGTGCCAGAAACTCTTTTGTTCTGTGGATTTAAATCAAAAATCTGTTGTTCACAGGACTATTTTCTGCACGTGGGAATGAATTTACATATACTTCTTCTATTTCTCCCTGTCTTCGCAGATACTGATGAGAATTCATTTGTGCCAGAAACTCTTTTGTTCCGTGGATTTAGTAATTAAAAATCTGTTGTTCACAGGACTATTTTCAGCACGTGGGGATGAATTTACATTTAATTCTTCTATTTCTTCGCAGATGGATGTACAAAAAACCGATTTTGTAGAATCAGTCAATCTCCCGAGATCTGTTTACAGATAGACGTAAGCTACATGAGGATACATTTACAGTTAATTCTTTCATTTGGTGTTCTGTTCACAGATGGATGCAAATTAGCGGAAATACTAAATTCGCGTTAAACTGTATAATTCCGCGTTGTGATCACAGATGAATGTACAATGGAATTAATTCCCAATTTACACGCAGATTAGTTCACATTGAACTTTTTTATTCCTCGTTTTGCTTACAGTTTGATGTACATGCGTTTATAGTCAACGCTTTTTTTTATTCCGCGCTCAGGTCAACACAAATGTATTTGGCGATGAATGCACAGTTAATTCTTTCATTCCATGTCCATGTTTCGTTCTGAGGCAGAGTTATATGTGGTAATGCATTTACCGTAAACTACCTTGTATACGCACTGACACACCCCTTACACACCAATTTCGCTCAAAAGTAGGGGGTGGGCGTTTACTAGGTGCTGTTCCCTGTGCCGAAACTGTTCCTCGTGAGAAATAGCGGTATTTGATCCCTTGATATGAGCATGATATTAGGATTTGGTTCCGTGCAAAAATGTCTTTTACATCTGTCTCTTTCTCTGTGACACAGACGCGTTTATGTGTGCTAGTGCCTCGCGAGAATGGAACATGGAAACTAACCATAACAATCCCTGTGTGTCTTATCACAATAAAAATGATGACTCAAGATCTGCTTCGTATATCCAGTGTTCTGAGCAGCAGCATGTGTGTCTGAAAAAAATCATACACTGAAATATTATAATCGTAGTCAGTTCATTTGTCCTGACCAAAGTCATCTAGCAAAATCGGGGATGGGGGAGGGGGGTAAGATACATTTCAAACACAGCGGCGTATTACAAAAAAACCCCGGTCAGTTCATTTAATGTCTTTAATTACCCCAAGATCGATCTGTTAAACCTTAGATGCGTCTCTTAAAGCGTCGTGTACTTTTGGCAAAGCTATCCAGAGACTGCAGTGGTAAATGTATGAACTCAACGGTATGACTGCATTGCAGCATCTTGTCATTATTCACTTGAATGATATCTCTGTATTTTTGTGAAGAGGATAAGAATCAACTAGAAACTGGAGGGTGTTTCTATTTAACACTTTGGGAACAAATGAGTGTTCACATGGTTCTGTTCCCTCTACACTGTTTTGGACCCAAAATAGGGGGTGGCGTTTTCTCGATACTGGGCGTTTACAAGGGCGTTTACAAGGGCGTTTACAAGGTAGTTTACGGTACATGTATAACTCTTTCATTCTGCTTTCTGTTCGCAGACGGATGTTCATGGAGATGGATTCACAGTTAACTCTTTTATTCCATGTTTCACAGAGGGATTTATATGGGAATCCAGTTACATTTACATTTAACTCTTTCGTTCTGTATTGTGTTGACAGACAGCTGTCTATCACGGATGTTGGCAGCGCTTATCGTAGGGTCTCTGGAACATGCAGGATAAAACCAATCAACTCTGAACCCCCAGCCATGTAACACTCACATCATGACGGCGTTACAACACACACAACACGAAGAGAGCTTCATGCAGCCCTGAACCCCCAGCCATCTGAGATGAAATTCTTCTTCCTTTCTTCAACACCCTTTTTTTACATTTAGTCAAGTTTTGACTAAATGTTTTAACATGGAGGGGGAATCGAGACGAGGGTCGTGGTGTGTGTGTGTGTGTCTGTGTGTGTGTGTCTGTGTGTGTGTGTGTGTGTGTATGTGTCTGTCTGTCTGTCTGTCTGTGTGTGTGTAGAGCGATTCAGACTAAACTATTGGACCGATCTTTATGAAATTTCACATGAGAGTTCCTGGGAATGATATCCCCGGACGTTTTTTTCTTTTTTTCGATAAATGTCTTTGATGACGTCATATCCGGCTTTTTGTAAAAGTTGAGGCGGCACTGTCACACTCTCATTTTTTAATCAAATTGATTGACATTTTGGCCAAGCAATCTTCGACGAAAGCCGGACTTTGGTATTGCATTTCAGCTTGGAGGCTTAAAAACTAATTAATGACTTTGGTTATTAAAAATCTGAAAATTGTAAAAAAAAACATTTTTTTTATAAAACGATCCAAATTTACGTTCATCTTATTCTTCATCATTTTCTGATTCCAAAAACACATAAATATGTTATATTCGGATTAAAAACAAGCTCTCAAAAATAAAAATATAAAAATTATGATCAAAATTAAATTTTCGAAATCGATTTAGAAACAATTTCATCTTATTCCTTGTCGGTTCCTGAATCCAAAAACATATAGATATGATATGTTTGGATTAAAAACACGCTCAGAAAGTTAAAACGAAGAGAGGTACAGAAAAGCGTCATCACAGCGAAACCACTACTGCGTGAAACAGTCTCGTCAGTTTCACTGCGTTTAGCACGAGCAGCGGACTACGGTCATTGTGAAAAAATGCAATGCGTTCAGTTTCATTCACTAAATGTAGCAATTTCGCCTTACGCGACTTGTTTTTTCTTCAGTACCTCAAATTGTTATCTACATTGTTGTTTATCTTTTCGTTGTAGGCAATTAGTCATGAAAATAAATCCTGTTGATGTGATATTGAATTATATGTTGTGTTGTATTCAAAATGCCCAAGAACATTATTTAAAATATCAAACAATAACAACATAAAAATAGATCCTTCTTCCTGTGTTGGAGGGAATCCTCCCTTTTCAGTCCTTGACTGAGGCGCACCAAAAAGCTGCAAACCGAATGGGAGCGTGCCGCGGGGTCAGTCTTACTGATGGAAACTGATATTGAGGCGCGATTGAGATTCTAACCAATCCGAGCTCGCAGCTGGCTCCCACCCGGCGGGTAACATTCTCATGCACTTCCACCCTGGTACTCAGTTTGGTGTGAAAGTTTGGACAAATTTAATTCACTGTGAAGCAGTAAACAGCACCATGAATGAATCGTTGCCTGTTTTATCTGCATTCGGGAACACAAAGCATATATGCAAATGTGATATTTTTTAGTTTGTTGTGGAAATGATGAAAGTTCCCAATCTTTTCGCCACTTATTTGTTTTTTTGTTTCCATTATCATCTCTCAAAACTGCGTGATCCTCCTGGAACACGCGCGCGCGCACGCGCACACACACACACACACACACACACACACGTACCTAAAGTGTGGATGGTTACCTAAGAGGCGGCACTGGGTGTAGTGCCTTTCTAGTGCACTTGCACTACAACAGCACTGGGTGCAGTACTCGCTCCGGCATCGAAGAATTTTGCACTAAAAAATGCACAAAATTTGACCTATTTCGTCGCCTATAGAGGACGGAAAGAATGTCATTTTGAACATTGTTATGACATTCTTTCCGTCAAAAAAGTCAATTTAACGGTGTTAAATGAAGCGACCATCCACACAATTAGGTTGCCATCCAGAGTTTAGGTTGCCATCCACGTGTGGATGGTTGCCTTATGGTGATTTAGGCAACCAAACCTGTGGAAACGGGGGTACACACACACACACACACACACACACACACAAAACACACACACACACACACACACACAAACACACACAAACACTCACACACACACACACACACACACACACACACACACACACACACACACACACACACACACACACACATGGAGGGGGGGGTTCTAACGAATTTGACGTATCTGAAGAATTTGGGGATTCCACTGTACCTTGATTAACACGTACACGGCACGTGCGAAATCTGCTCGAAAACGAACCACAAGTGTAGTAATTAATCAAAATCTAAGTGAGTGAATGTCCTTCAGGGCGCTGTCTATCTCGGTAGTTGGCAACCAAATGTATCTAAGAAGCGCCACGTGGCAATAAGACGGGAGCGCCATCTATGATGCGGCCCCCTCTGCCGGGTAACATTCATAACAACCAAGGGAATTAAAGGCACAGTAAGCCTCCCGTAAACCATCACAGATACTGTCAGGCTTTTACACACAGTACAAACACCCTTTCGTTCAAACACTCACCGCTTCAGAACATCCTAGGCGCCCTACGTAAAGAGCGAGCAATTTTCAAAGAATTTATTTTCGTGGACCCTCTGATCGGCAAATCAGGCGCCTCGTGTTGGCGCTAGAACTAACTTTTAAAATCTAGATAATGAATTGTCAGCTTGTCACACAAATATTCTTAAATCATAAAAGAATTCTTTTTTCATCAAGACAAGATCAGTACAATTCGAAGTTTTGAAAGTTTGAAAATAGAAAAGCAGATGACGGTTGTGCCCAGCGCCCGTTTCTCTGAACGGTCAACTCCCACCGCTCTAGTTCGTGTGAATCGCAGCCGTTTGTTGCGTTTAGATTCAGAGGTACACATTAATAACGTACTATTGCAGATAAGCTTACAGCGAGTCGCATTGAAATCACAAACTGACGACTACATTGTGAAAAAAGGAAACTGGATCACACGGGTTCGCAATGGCTCAGGGGTAAGATAAACCACGCTAAAATAAATTCTTTGAAAATTGCTCGCTCTTTACGGAGGGCACCTAGGATGTTCAAAAGCGGTGAGTGTGTAAATGAAAGGGTGTTTGTACTGTGTGTAAAAGCCTGACAGTATCTGTGATGGCTTACTGTTCCTTTAAGAAGCCCAATTGAAATAGCCCAAACTAAGCATTAGAAACGAGTGCTCATTCTTTGCTTCTTCTACGACATTGAATTAAGCCTTTTTAAACACTTCCTTTTGCAAAGTGAAGGCAGTCCTCTTGCGCGGCAGCATTATTTGTAACGCAGAATCTTATGGTATAACTCTGGACTCGATCCTAGGGCCTTTTCCTCAGGTATTACCCCTTTAAGCTAACCCCTTTAAGCTTGAAGGGCCTAACAACATACACAGATTCAAATCTACATAACGACCACACAAAGCAAAACATCAGCTACCTGATTTTCAACCTCAATGCCCTTTCCGCTTGTTATGCTCAAAGCAAAGGTCCCACTGCACGGGGGATAACCGGTCAAATGCCGAACAGAAGCCGAATGCCGCTCATGACACGTGTGAAGGCAAGTTTTGTCTGTTTTCTAGGTATTGTTTGATTTATGTCGGGATTTAAGGTAAGCTACTGATTCAGCGATGACTAAATGTGTTTCTCGATGCATAAAAAGTCAGGGAGCGATTGATATTTGCCCGTAAATATCTTTCAAAGCTGAAAATGTCCGCGATCGAGCACCGGAAATGGCTGCTCGATGGGTTTTGCAAGTAGAAATGTGCTTTATTTCACCAAATCAGCTCGTATTTGGTATGGGTACGGGATTCTAGAGGACGAAGGAGTCATAAGAGGTGCAAAGAAGTGCTATTTGGGAGTAGAATAAATCTTCCGAGACAGTAGACAAGAGAAGGTCATATTTGAGAGAGGAGCGCGTAGGCCGATTGTCTTTCCGACAAGCGAATGATACAGCAGATTAATCATTCGTTTTGACCAGAAACCTAGTCTCTAGTTTTTATGAATGAGTTTTTTAATTAAAACAATCACGAGAACTCTCTCGCTTAGCCTAATGGCTGTTCGATGGGTTTCGCAAGTAGAAATGTGCTTTATTTCACCAAAGTCAGCTCGTATTTGACATCGGTTTGGTATATATATTTTTTTTTTTCTAATCCTACCGCGAACTGGATAGCAGACGCGGCACGACTGTTTCACCACACTTTGAAGTAATCCCACACTTTGAAGTAAATTACTTCAAAGTGTGGGGATGTGCCCCACACTTTGAAGTAAACCCATTTTTTACTTCAAAGTGTGGGGGGATCTTCCCACACGTTGAAGTAAACTCAGTTTTTACTTCAAAGTGTGGGGGGATCTTCCCACACTTTGAAGTAACTTACTTCAAAGCGTGGGACTTTTGCATTGCCTGTTTGAGCCTGATGATTTTGTCAAAAAAATGGCAGTCTTTTGGATGAGTGAACAGAAAAAGTGAGCGAGCCAAGAAACATAGTGATGTTTGTTATCAGGCTTTAAAGGCATATGTACGCGCTCCCGTGTTTACAAAGTGTAGTTTGCCCATAATCGATGTCAAACGCACCATAAGACCATGTAATGACGATATGTCGCCATGCGCGGACCATATTCATGCATTACAGCTTGTTCTAGCCTCTGAAAAAGTGAGGATGTCAACAAAGACGCGGAGTTATTTCCCTTGCGTCAACGCTACCTCTGTTGGCAAATCTATAAATAGGACGATCTAGATCAAAATAAAAATTCAAATATCTCAACATTTAAGGGGTCCTAGACCACAATATCTTGCAGGGAACTTAATTTAGCATGTCTCCAGCTGTGGGTAAAGCAATTAGCGTGTATAGTCATCGAGTACATATGGCTTTAAGCAATGTCCCATTGTTGAGTGTGACGAAAACTCGTGGTGACGATTTTAAAACATGTTGGGTCACGCATGGTCCAATCTTACATGGTCCAACCTTACATGGTCCAACATTACATGGTCCAACCTTACATGGTCCAATCTTACATGGTCCATATATATTATTGGACCATGTAAGATTGGACCATGTAAGATTGGACCATGTAAGATTGGACCATGTAAGGTTGGACCATGTAAGGTTGCACCATGTAAGGTTGGACCATGTAAGGTTGGACCATGTAATATTGGACCATGTAAGATTGGACCATGTAAGGTTGGACCATGTAAGATTGGACCATGTAAGGTTGGACATGGTAAGGTTAGACCATGTAAGGTTGGACCATGTAAGGTTGTCCATGTAAGGTTGGACCATGCAAGGTTGGACCATGCAAGGTTGGACCATGTAAGATTGGACCATGTAAGGTTGGACCATGTAAGATTGGACCATGTAAGATTGGACCATGCAAGGTTGGACCATGCAAGGTTGGACCATGTAAGATTGGACCATGTAAGGTTGGACCATGTAAGATTGGACCATGTAAGATTGGACCATGCACGATTGGACCATGTAAGATTGGACCATGTAAGGTTGGACCATGTAAGGTTGGACCATGTAAGGTTGGACCATGTAAGGTTGGACCATGTAAGGTTGGACCATGCGTGACCCAACATGTTTTAAAATCGTCACCACGAGTTTTCGTCATACTCAACAATGGGACATTGCTTAAAGGCATATGTACGCGCTCCCGTGTTTACAAAGTGTAGTTTGCCCATAATCGATGTCAAACGCACCATAAGACCATATAATGACGATATGTCACCATGCGCGGACCATAATACATGCATTACAGCTTGTTCTAGCCTCTGAAAAAGTGAGGATGTCAACAAAGCCGCGGTGTTAGCTCCCTTGCATCAACGTTACATGTGTTGCCAAATCTATAAATAGGACGATCCAGATCAAAATGAAAATTAACATATCTCAACATTGAAGGGGTCCTAGACCACAATATTTTGCAGGGAACTTAATTTAGCATGTCTCCAGCTGTTGGTAAAGCAATTAGCGTGTATAGTCATCGAGTACATATGCCTTTAAAGCCTGATAACAAACATCCCTATGTTTCTTGGCTCGCTCACTTTTTCTGTTCACTCATCCAAAAGACTTTGCCATTTTTTTTGACAAAATCATCAGGCTCAAACAGGCGATGCAAAAGTCCCACGCTTTGAAGTAAGTTACTTCAAAGTGTGGGAAGATCCCCCCACACTTTGAAGTAAAAACTGAGTTTACTTCAAAGTGTGGGAAGATCCCCCCACACTTTGAAGTAAAAAATGGGTTTACTTCAAAGTGTGGGGCACATCCCCACACTTTGAAGTAATTTACTTCAAAGTGTGGGATTACTTCAATCAATCAATCAATGAGGCTTATATCGCGCATATTCCGTGGGTACAGTTCTAGGCGCTCTGCAGTGATGCCGTGTGAGATGAAATTGTATACGGCCAGTAATTGCAGCCATTTCGGCGCATATTTACCTTTCACGGCCTATTATTCCAAGTCACACGGGTATAGGTAGACAATTATTAACTGTGCCTAAGCAATTTTTGCCAGGAAAGACCCTTTTGTCAATCGTGGGATCTTTAACGTGCACACCCAATGTAGTGTACACGGAGGGGGGGGGGGGGGGGGGGTTCGGACACCGAAGAGAGTCTGCACACAAAGTTGACTCTGTGAAATAAATTTCCGCCGAACCTGGGATCGAACTCACGCTGAATACAAATCCAGCGCGCTACCAACTGAGCTATATCCCCTTCAAAGTGTGGTGCAACAGTCGTGCCGCGTCTGCTATCCAGTTCGCGGTAGGATTAGAAAATATATATATACCAAACCGATGTCAAATACGAGCTGATTTGGTGAAATAAAGCACATTTCTACTTGCGAAACCCATCGAACAGCCATTAGGCTAAGCGAGAGAGTTCTCGTGATTGTTTTAATTAAAAAACTCATTCATAAAAACTAGAGACTAGGTTTCTGGTCAAAACGAATGATTAATCTGCTGTATCATTCGCTTGTCGGAAAAACAATCGGCCTACGCGCTCCTCTCTCAAATATGACCTTCTCTTGTCTACTGTCTCGGAAGATTTATTCTACTCCCAAATAGCACTTCTTAGCACCTCTTATGACTCCTTCGTCCTCTAGAATCCCGTACCCACACCAAATACGAGCTGATTTGGTGAAATAAAGCACATTTCTACTTGCAAAACCCATCGAACAGCCATTTCCGGTGCTCGATCGCGGACATTTTCAGCTTTGAAGGATATTTACGTGCAAATATCAATCGCTCCCTGACTTTTTATGCATCGAGAAACAAATTTAGTCATCGCTGAATCGGTAGCTTACCTTAAATCCCGACATAAATCAAACAATACCTAGAAAACAGACAAAACTTGCCTTCACACGTGTCATGAGCGGCATTCGGCTTCTGTTCGGCATTTGACCGGTTATCCCCCGTGCACTGGGAAAAGAACGAGCCTCAAGCGTGAGCTTTGGTGAGCTTTTGGGAAAAACTCGAATTAAGCCAGCATGTTCAACAGCTAAGGCGTGTGTTGTCTTAGAAAAGGTTGGAGAATAACCCCTTCCTGTGTTGGGTTGTTGTCCGCAAGTTTGCCTTGTGCTGCAGAACGTCTCTTTATGGTCAAAGATCGTTCATTGATAGTGCCCTGTGCTTTCTGTACACTGGTAAAGTCATTGGTGTGTCACGGGTGCTAATCCTAACATGTCTATGTGGCAAAAGCCTGACCGTCCATAGACCTATATTAGTACACTTTCAGGGTATGGGTACAGGTGAACTAATGTGTGGAGTGCATGCACTTATATTTGGGAAATGAACTGGTTATGTTGTCCTGTCGAACTCTGTGAAAAGTCCAGAAGCAGAATAATGGTTTTCTTTTCCATAGTCATGTGCATTTTTTTGGTACTGCAAATATTCTGATGCTTGTGTGAATTTTAAACTGTGCTCATATATATGCATATCGTGACGTATACATAATTCATTGTGACTGCATTCATCTGCCTGCTCTTTGTTTTTTGTATGAATAAATTAGTTTCCTGTCATACAGTGTCATTAAGTTTTGGTGTGAAGGATGAAGGTGATGATGCGTGCTTTCTTTTCTATCACCTCTCCCTATTTTTTTTTTTTTGTTGTTGTTGTTGCATACACAATGAATTTTTTTAAAAAAGCAAAGAATCAAAAGTTCTGAGTAATTTTTATTAAAAACAGCACCTGTCATCAGTTAAACTAAGTTAATCTTAATAACAAGGAATAATCGATCTGCCAGGTAGCTCAGTGGGTAGAGCACTGGACTTATGATCGGAAGGTCGCAGGTTCGAATTCGGGCCGGGACGGACACGGGTCAACTTTATGTGCAGACCCAGAGACGGAAGCCATGTCCCACCCCCGTGTCATCACAATGTCACGTAAAAGACCTTGGTCATTCTGCCATAAGTGCAGGTGGTTGAATACACCTAAACACGCAAACACCTGGGTAGCGCGACTCCGTTGCTGCTAGCTTTCCACTGGGAGGAAGCGACCCGAATTTCCCAGCGATGGGACAATAAAGTAATGAAAATGAAATGAAAATGAAATGAAAATGAAATCAGAATCTGCTACTTCGGTTCCTGATGAATCGGGTGTAACTCCCCTAAGTTTTGGGAGAGGTATAGGAATACCTTTTATCGTACAAAACACTCAGACACAATCAACCACTCTTACTCTAATCACTGACTCCACACCCAGGCAACATTCAAACCAAAGTTTATTATTTACACACACGACATCACCGCATTCACATTCACACCCAATCACAATCGCTCAAAATCAAAGATAGATGAAGTAGGAAGAATTATCTTAAAGTTTAACAAAACAAATTGGCTATAAGAATTTATAACTTGATACTAAAAGAACTGTAAATATCCCTAAATATTACCACCTACCACCTTAATTCCCTGATCCCGAAAAGTCAAGAAGTCTCTTTATAAATCTATCTCAACTCAAAATCCGCTTATCTTCACCTACAGTAATCAATTAACCCTGTTATTTATTAACTAACTATTATTTCTAACTTACATTTACACTAATACCTCGTGATAGGGACTACCTACGTTTATTGCTACACTGCCTTCAACCTTGATGCATACGATCAACGCCAAACGCAGCTACACATGAAACCAGTAGGCCCAGCCACCAATAATACTAATTAACTTAACTTTAAATAACAAGACTCTCAATTATCTTCCACTTATTTCAACACAATAAATGGTACGAACATTAAGTCATCACTAACACACTCAAATTAATCCACAATGTAACAACCTTACTTCATAGCAACAAATTACAATATCACTACATAATTTTCTCTTCGCGCGTAATGATCATGACGTTTCACAACCAAGTCCAGTTCACATCTCGCCGATCCACAAAAATCAACGTCGCTCAAAACAAAACATAAAAAAATAAAGACACTCCAGATTAGTCCCGTTGAATCTTCCACTTATTTCAACACAATAAATGGTACGAACATTAATTCATCAATAACACATTCACATTAATTCACCACGTAACAACCTTACTTCATAGCAACAAATTACAATATCACTACATAATTTTCTCTTCGCGCGTAATGATCATGACGTTTCACAACCAAGTCCAGTTCACATCTCGCCGATCCACAAAAATCAACGTCGCTCAAAACAAAACATAAAAAATAAAGACACTCCAGATTAGTCCCGTTGAATCTTCCACTTGCACAATCTTTATGTCTTTAATATGTTTAAATTCACTTATAGGTCACAATGCTTAGTGAAGCCACAGCTGCATAACTCGAGGCACACAGATGCCATAATATATTCTTGTGCACAGATTGCTCGTGGCAATAGCATGCCAGCACTTTCCACCACTTTACTCACTGACGGTGGGCCACCTCACCTCCACAGCTCACACTTGCGACACACCGGTGGTCAAACACTCCACCAACAACACGCCTTCCTCCCGGGTAACGAGTCGGAAGCATCTTTCTCCCGGAAACTCATGCTGTCTCCTGTGTCGTTCGTCTCTCCTGGCTTGGACTCGCCCACAGCCACGCTTCTATGCTTGAACGCTGTTGTAGGAACAAAGCCAAGTATAACTACTTGTTCCTCCAACAATACTTAATTACTCATTAATTACCATAATTAACTACTTAATTAACCACCCTGGCCATCTCGTCAAAGTTACCATTTAACTTTAACCACAACATCATTATCAAAATACCAGAGTCCCAACATGACCAATTATGTAATAATTCTTACAATTTTCACTCCCTTAAATACCTAATTATAGTCTTTACTTTTATACAATTGTAAAGACACCATCATCAATATAAATGTACAAAGTATTTACAACTCCCATTTCACAAAGTCAATACAACATGGCTGCCCCCATAATCAACAATTCCTATTTCATTATTTGACCCAACCATTTACAAGCAGCCCCTTCACAAACAACGCCACTTCTCTTACCCCTTATGAATTTAAGTCATATTACATAGTGGCACCTCGTTCTTTCCTCTTTCTCTAACCGTGATGACGTCACATATTTACAACCAACCCCCCGTCTTCTGTCTTGACAGAGAACTCCCGTTTAAAACCTCCCGTACCTCGTCTCCAAATTTCCGCACTAACAACTACTACACGACTATTCTCTGGAATTAACGCTCTCTACCTTAAATACACCCTCCATAAAAATAAATCCTTCCCACACATGAGTTCACTCGCAGTAACTGCTGACACCTCTTTTCTTCTTTCCACCAGCCAACTCGCTCTCCCCACTTCTTGTGCTTGAGCCATTTCAGCACAGGTCCTTTGTGCCAAGGGGACTCCATTTATCTTCAAATTTAGATTCCCTCTCTCGTCCTTCCTACTTCTTGCACACTGAAAAACTGTCCACCCCCTTTCCCTTGTTTCCCATTTTCCCTCTCCCCTTTCTACCCCCGACACCCTACACATAAAATGACACCAACCCAGGAAACTAAAAAACTAAAACTCTCTCATACACAAACACTACCGAACCAACAAATTTTGACCCTGAGCACGGAAGGAGAGAAAAACTACAGAATTTCAACACACCTTGCCGTTCGAGGACTGACCACCCGTAGAACCCTTGAAGCCACACCAAGACAGCTGGAACACAACTTGTCTCCGGGGTCGAATAAAACATCAACACGCCGGTCGGCCGGATAGAGCATTCACATCAACCATCCGTTCTCTTCACAGTTTTACACAGCAGTGACCTTCGAGCCTGTGACTCGTTCACGCATCACGCAACCCCACGTGCGTGAATACACTCCCGCGATTGGCTGTCCATAGCCACGGACACACACCGAGTCACTGTATAGGCACCCATCTGAGCCAAAACCGCACGAAACCCAACTCATGCACGAATTACAAATAATTCATGGCTGGACTTGGGCAGAGTTTGTGACATCGGGATCAACATAGTTAGCTCCGCACACATCGGCCCAGGGCAGTCCTCAATCAGAAAATCGCCCCACTCCCAAGGTTCTGCTGGAGCACCCTCGTCAAGCCTGACAAATAAAAAGAAAATATAGTCATTTAATCTAACTTGATATTTCCAACAACAAGTACAGAAGTAGCCTTGGAAATGTGTTTATAGAAAGACTAGTAGGTCCTTTCAAGGCAAAAACTGAAAAAGGCTCTGCCTAGTGAAAATTTCTTTGGCCCTGTTGTCATTGTGTAATGTTATTATGTATGGCTTTGCTTTTAACTCTGTAACCGGCACGGTTGGCCTAGTGGTAAGGCGTCCGCCTCGTGATCGGGAGGTCGTGGGTTCGAACCCCGGCCGGGTCATACCTAAGACTTTAAAATTGGCAATCTAGTGGCTGCTCCGCCTGGCGTCTGGCATTATGGGGTTAGTGCTAGGACCGGTTGGTCCGGTGTCAGAATAATGTGACTGGGTGAGACATGAAGCCTGTGCTGCGACTTCTGTCTTGTGTGTGGCGCACGTTAAATGTCAAAGCAGCACCGCCCTGATATGGCTCTTCGTGGTCGGCTGGGCGTTAAGCAAACAACCAAACCAAATTTTAACTCTGTCTCACAGTTGGGAACAGGAGAAATATGTAGTTAGTCCCTTCTTTTTGCATTTCCCTTCACAAATCATAAATCCAGGCTAGAGTACTTGACATACCTAAATTCGGTCATCCCTTCAACATTCAAATCTGCTGACAATATAGTGTATTATTTTAGATTCAAATGAAAAATACTTACTAGATCTGAGTACAAAACTGCAACAACTTCTTTCTGCATGCTGCAGCCTGTTTGGATCTCGATCCTTTCCGAGGCATTCCAACACGTTTCCGCCGCCCCATCTGGAAAATCATTAAAATAATGACAACATAAACATATTACAAATGCCCCTACATAACCAATTAAATGTGTTTGGAATTAATTAATGAACGCTACGAAAAGGGCAGCCTTTAAGGACGGCCTTCACAACCACTTTTGGTAAGTTTCTTAGGTGGTTGTTGTTGACAGGTTCAACTGTATATTTTTGTAGATAAACGCTCTTATCCTATGTAAATGCCTGAACAGATCTGTGTTGGTGTACACGATCGTTTACACGTGGACAAAACCACAACACTTTCATGAGAAAAAGGAAGACTTTCTCTCGGTATCTGCCCTTCGACGTTCGGGCTTGATTTTCTTCAGTCGGCATCAACAATACTAAATTGTTGCAGGCGGGAAGATTCTGTATTGAAGCGCAAATTTTGAGTAAAGCATAGCCTACTAATCAAAGTACTGTAAATAACAGTGTCGATCATTTCTTTGTCGTCTTCAATAAAAGGTCTTGACATTTATTTTAACAAAATCTACATCAAACTGTAACAAATATATGATTGCCCTCTCAGACTCTTCACACAGCAATACAATCTGAACTGATGAAGCATGAAGGTATCGACTTTTTCGCTTGGCTGGGCAGCTCAGATCGAATTATCTCGAGTGTACGCGTCCAGAATACAACGAATACGTTTTCACCCGCGGCGTTTTAGCCCCGACGGATTGGCGGCATTGACGTTGTAACGAAAAACCGCCTGCAGGACAGCTTGACCTCCGAAGTTCAGAGTTGGGAGAAAATCTTGTGGGGCTGGCTTGGCTGGAACAATAGGTGAACCGGCACGGTGGCCGAGTGGTAAGGCGTCCGCTCCGTGATCGGGAGGTCGTGGGTTCGAACCCCGGCCGGGTCATACCTAAGACTTTAAAATTGGCAATCTAGTGGCTGCTTCGCCTGGCGTCTGGCATTATGGGGTTAGTGCTAGGACTGGTTGGTCCGGTGTCAGAATAATGTGACTGGGTGAGATATGAAGCCTGTGCTGTGACTTCTGTCTTGTGTGTGGCGCACGTTATATGTCAAAGCAGCACCGCCCTGATATGGCCCTTCGTGGTCGGCTGGGCGTTAAGCAAACAAACAAACAAACAACAATAGGTGAAGCAAGAGATTGATCGGAATCCAGGTGGAAACAGGCGTGTGTGTGTGTGTGTGTGTGTGTGTGTGAGAATGGTCTGGTCTCTCTTTCTAATCCATCGCCCTTGCCCTGCGTGTGATGGTGTGATCGTGACTGCTGTAGTGTGGGCGTGTGTGAGTTGGTGTGTATGTCAGTGTATGTGTGGGCGTGTGTGTGTGTGTGTCTGTCAGTGTGTGTGTGGGTGTGTATGTGTGCGTGATTTTACCAACACTACGCGAAATTCCTTGTGCTTTAAATGTTTTTTAATGTCACTTGGCTCAATAAATACAGAAGCTGAGAAAGATGGCGGACGAGTAAGGACACGCCTGTCTGGCTCTCTCCCGTGTAAATGTTAGTTTGGTCGAGTTCTGTGGTGTTGTGACAGGTGCGGTCTGTTGGATAGACATGTGATGATCTCAGCGCTTTGTAACTTCAAGTAGGTGATAATATGCTTGTGATTTGCCGCATAATGTGAAGATTTTTGACATTTCCTTGTGAGTCTGTTGTCGTTTTGCATCGACCGGAGCATGTCCCCCGTGCTATTACTCATGACATCATGTGCTGCTATACGTCTTTGCACGTGCTGATGTGTGAGGTGTGACAATCGTCTTTCGCCTTTCTCGTTTTCTCATGACACAGGCGCCAGGAGAAGTATTTTAAGTTCTCAGAGGGATCTGTCTGTATTAGGTGTCTGTTTTGTGTGTGCCACAAGTACCAAACATAAATTGTGGACATTTCTAAAGCGAGACTGTCTGCGAGACTGTCTACATTACGCGTACGCGTAGTTCTGAGCTGCTATTAACTTGGACTTTTTGCAATATTTTTCTCGACATTGCCGTCGTCAGTGGTTACCAAGAGTGTGTCGATGTCTAAGCGCTTAGCCTCACCGCTGCAAGACCTTGAGAAGCGGCCGTGCCCCAGTGACAGTTTATCGGACCCGGACGAGACGATCATCACCTGTTCCAACGAGCTGGCTTCGAGTACACCAAAGCCAAAGGGGAAGATGAGCCAAGAAGACCAACTGAAGGAAAAGATCACGACCTTCCTGTCTGATCCAGACATACTTAAAGTCTTGTCCAAAGCTGTGGCATCCCAGGTTATCGCTGAGTTTCGCAAGGAACTAGGCGACCTCAAGACGGAAGTTGCACATTACCGTGCGGAGGTGGAGAAACGCGACTCAGAGATTGTCCAGCTCCGGGAGAAAATGGATGACTTGGAACAATACAGTAGACGGAACTGCATCCGAATCAACAACATCCCGGAGATGGACAAAGAAGACACCGACATTGTTGTTAAGGCTGTTGGGAAGTCTGTCGGCGTTGACCTTACTGACGCGATGATAGACAGATCTCATAGAGTCGGTAGGAGACCTGGCCCAGGAGAAACATACAACAGAGCGATCATATGCAAGTTCACTTCGTTCAGGTTCAAGCTCTCTCTTATGAGGAACAAGAAGAACTTGTCCCAGACCGACCCCAGGAAGATCTTTCCTGATCGTGCTTGGCCAGCTGCCCGGACGCCCACCCCAAAGCTCTTCATCAATGACGATCTGACTCAGGCTCGGTCAGAATTAGCCGCCAAAGCCAGACAACTGAAAAGGGAGAAAAAACTCGAAGACACCTGGGTGCGAGATGGTGTAGTTTTTGCTAAGCAAGGCAGTGCAGTTTCGAGAGTCACTACCATGCGAGGCCTCCTCGCTCTTCTGTAACTGTATATGTGTTACCTTACAATCAGCTTGCTTCCAGTGCTGTGTTCCAGACTTTTCTTCCCTGAATTTAATGAGGTAGCAACCGTTTATAGTAACAGAATATGGAATTGATTTACATATGTTCTACTGATGCTTCTCATCATTGATACTTGGAATATACATTCAAACGTGATATACAATAATATTAAGTTGCTATTATTGATGATACATTGGCAACGGAAACATGTGCCTATTGGTGGTATTGCCTGTCGCACGAGCCTTGGTATGCAGTTATCACCGATGTAGAGCAACGTGACGGTATTCAGCACAGAAACTCTGTCTTTGTAACTGTCCCGTGCCTTGAGTGATGTTGACCTACTTGTCGCATCAGCCGTGCCATGTGTGTGACTGGTGCGAGTGTGTAAAAACAGGCCATATCAGTAACCAAAACAGAAATATGTCACTCCAGTCCGCGTGCTCGCCTGTTTCAACCCCCCCCCCCCCCCCCTCTTGTTTCCTGGTATGTTGAAATGAGAGAGAGCCAATGGCCATATGCCTAAAAGGTTTCGTTTGAAGCGTTTATTTATAATTATTATCTTCTGATTTGTTTCGTACTTGTTTACATTTTCCCGATCAATAATTTTCTTGTTCTCTTTGTTGGTGTTGTTTGTGGTGATTGTCTTGTTAATTTATTCTTATTTCACTCTCATCTTGAGACATTGTCAGATGATGTTGTTATTCTCTTTTCCTTTCTCACTCATCCACTATTGTAGCATTGAATATGAATTAGTTTTTCCCGGTTGTATCATTCTGAGCGCGGCACTGACGTGGTACCACCTCCTGGCCTCCGACTGGTTTGAAATCTTGCAAAGAGCTGTGACGTAATGAGTGGATGTAGTCTTCAACAGTTCAGGGCCAGGATTGGGGGCTACTCCGGTGTCGCAGTCAAACTATCGACGCATAAACTTTATTTTATGAATATCAGAAATGTTAATTCATGTCTAGTTCTTTTGTTGTACGGGTCAAGAGGCTTGTCGCTAGCCCTCTTATTGTTCTTGATATTAAACGATGCCAGTTTTTCACACCATTTGAGTCGTCGAAGTCGATGTTGTAATAACGGTTTGAAAAATAAGACGAACTTTTCTAATGTCCTCGTCAGTACATTGATGTTTGTGAACATGCTTTTCTGTTTCATATGTTTGTGTTTGTTGCTGCTTTGTGGGGATGTGGAACCAAACCCTGGACCAGTTCTTGATAGAGAACAAGGCATATCTATTGTTCATATTAATGTGCGAAGCCTTAAGAACAAAATATTTCATTTGCAGGCCGAATTAGGACGTTTCGATATTATTACTGTATCAGAAACGTGGTTGTCCACAGATGTTGATAATGAAGATATTAATCTGAATGGTTTTCATCCACCAATAAGATGCGATAGGCCTGGTGATGCTCATGGGGGTGTGGCGGTGTATGTGAAGAGTGATTTGATATGCAAACCCAGATACGATTTGAGCATACCTTCTCTAGAGGCGGTATGGGTGGAAACCAAAATCGACCAGGAGACCCTTCTTGTTGGTACTTTTTATAGACCACCAGATGCTAATGTAAATTACTGGGACTTGATTGATGAATCATTTCAGTCAGCATCAAGGACACCACAGAAATTGATAATACTTGGCGATTTTAATGCTGATTGTATGAACAACCCTCCGCCTCACCTTCAACGATTATTAAATGTTAATAGTTTGTTTCAAATCGTGACAGAACCAACACGAATTACAGAACATTCATCCACTCTTATTGACTTGATATTAACCCCATGTCCAGACATGATAGATGCAGTTGATATTTTCCCTCCAGTTTGCAGTGACCATTCTTGCCCGTATGTTAAAATAAAGAAAACAGTTAATTTAAAACGTTCATTCAAGCGCACCATTTATAATTATTCAAAACTCAATATTGGGAAATTTGTAGATGATTTGCTAAATCTAGATTGGCCTGAGGTTGTTAACTTAGAACCACTGGATGCAGCAGTCGAATCATTTACGGATATACTAATGACTACTGCCAAGCACTGTATGCCTGTAAAAACAGTTGTGATAAATGAACGAGATGCCCCATGGATAACCGAGGGAATTAAAAAGTTGATAAGGAAAAAACAAATAATACACAGTTTAGCTAAACGTTTAGATTCTATGTGGTGTTGGGCGTTATTCAGACGCATTCGAAACATTTTAGTAGACAAAATTCGTAAAAGAAAAGAAGAATATGATATTGAATTGGATGATAGAATAAATTCGCAAATACATTTTGGTAACAAAGATTGGTGGAAGTTAGTAAATAAATTCATGACTAAGAAAGGCCTATCACAGTCAGAAATTCCACCAATTGACAATAACGGAATTATTTGTTATTCTGATGAGGAGAAAGCAGAAGTATTTAATACATTTTTTGTTAACCAATCTTGTGTTGATGATGAACATGATCCTTTTCCAACCCTGCCAGAGCACCCAGGATCCGCTCCTCCACTTATCATTACTACTGACATGGTTTCTGGAATTATTAAATCCCTTGACCAAAACAAGGCAGTTGGTCCCGATCTTGTTCATAACAAGATTCTTAAAGCAGCCGTAGACGTTGTCTCTGATCCACTTTCAAAACTGTTTAGTAGATCATTAGCCGAAGGTAAATTTCCAAAGGCTTGGAAAGTGGCACATGTTACCCCAGTTTACAAGAAAGGCGAGAAGTCACTATGCACAAATTATCGCCCAATATCCTTATTAAGCTGTATCGGTAAAGTAATGGAAAAATGTATTCAAACTCATATGTTTACGTATTTGACAGATCATAATTTATTGACAGTATCTCAGTCAGGCTTTATTCCAGGTGACTCAACTGTCTTTCAACTTCTTGGTATATATGACGATTTGTGTCAATCTTTGGACAAGCAATGTACATCACAAGCAATATTTTTTGATATTTCCAAAGCGTTCGATAGAGTATGGCATCGTGGTCTGATTTATAAATTATACGCAATAGGTATAAGAGATATGTTATTAGAATGGATTAAAGATTATTTGTCTGATAGAACTCAAGCTGTAGTTATAAAAGGTTGCATGTCAAATTACCGCTGTGTTCATTCTGGTGTCCCTCAAGGGTCAGTCTTGGGGCCACTTCTGTTTCTTGTTTATATTAATGACATTGTTGTTGATATTAAATCAATAATTAAATTATTTGCCGACGACACGAGTATGTACGTGTCCCTCGATAATACACTTGAACGCACTGAAATTTTGAATTCTGATGCACAACAGATAATGCAATGGGCAAAAAATTGGAAAGTTAATTTTAATCAGTCCAAAACTGAATTATTGACTGTCTCTACTAGAAGACAACCGGAAACATTGCCGCTAAAATTTGGCGAAGAGATATTAATTGAAACCACTGTTCATAAACATTTGGGCGTGTATCTGCAAAATGACTGTAAATGGAATCATCATGTACACTCTATAGTTGTTAAAGCTCGTATTTTAGTTGCATGTTTGCGTTCCTATAAATATCGGCTCAGTCGCAAGGCACTAGAAATTATGTATAAGGCTTTTATTCTTCCTCATTTTGACTATGCAGATGTAATATGGGATAATTGCAATGCAATGTTGGCAGTTGAACTTGAAAAAATGCACCTAGATGCTATTAGAACTATTATTGGAGCTGTTCGTGGAACAAGCCATCAAAAACTTTACAATGAGTCAGGTTTTACAACACTGCAAGAACGGCGCAGAAAACATAAATTGATCGTTTATTTTAAATTAGTTAATGGTCTAGCGCCAGTGTACTTACTTGATTACTTACCATCTCTCATTTCAGCAGTAAATCCGTACCACCGACGCAAACCATATGATAGGCAAATGTTTCGATGTAGAACTGAATTATATAAGCATTCCTTTTTTCCTTCTGCAACATCTTTATGGAATGAATTACCTGATCATATAAAACAAACGAATTCAATTGGTTGTTTTAAAAGATTTTTGTCCAGAGATGACCCTCTAATTCCCCCGTATGTCTACTCTAAAGTTCGAAAAGCAGAAATCATTCATTGTAAATTAAGATTAGAGATAAGCGATTTAAATGCAGATATGTTTAAAAGACATTTGACAAATGATGTTTTCTGCAGGTGTGGTTTTCATGTTGAAAATTGTGAACACTTTTTATTTGACTGTCCATTGTACACGAATGTTAGAGCAACCACTATTGATACTCTACCAGATAATAATAATATTACTGTTTTGTGTGCTATGTACGGTAATAGTGACAAGTCCTTGGCTGAAAACACAGCGCTGTTTTATCAGATTCAGAAATTTATATTAGACAGCAAACGTTTTTGTTAACACCATATTATGTTTAGTCATTTTGTTACTAGAGCATTGAATTGATCTATAGTGGATGCAATATCTCTCTCTCTCTCTCTCTCTCTCTCTCTCTCTCTCTCTCTCTCTCTCTCTCTCTCTCTCTCTCTCTCTCTCTCTCTCTCTCTCTCTCTCTCTCTCTCCCTGTATCTGATTGTCCTCTGTGTCTCTATGTGTGTGTCTCTATGTGTGTGTGTGTGTGTGTGTGTGTGTGTGTGTGTGTGTGTGTGTGGTTTTTTTTGTGTGTGTGTGTGTGTGTGCACGTGTGTGTGTGTGAGTGTGCGTTGTGTGTGTGTGAGATTTCCGTACCACTGTTGCTATAGTTATCGTTGTTGTTGTTTTTGTTTTCATTTGTTTAAATATCATGCATTTACAATATTGTCCGCCACATTACTCGTTTGTTTCTAAGAGCACATTTATAAGTTTATCTTGTTGTGCTCCCTTAATTACAATTTTCAATTACGGCTTTGTATTTATGCAACTGAATAAAACTGTTTAAACCAATAAATACTGTATTCTGTAAAACAAAAACCGTGAGACCCCATACTTGCAATTAAACGCCACTTGAGGGTAGCGCATGCGTGCTGTTCTGGACCTTTACGTAAATGTTCCTGCAGATCGAGGTTAGAAACTGAAAAACACGGGACCCCATAGTTGCAATTAAACGCCACTTGAAAGGTATTAGTGAAATTAAGCGGTGGAGAGAGAGAGAGGGAGAGAGAGAGGGAGAAAGAGAGAGAGAGGGAGAAAGAGAGAGAGAGAGAGAGAGAGAGAGAGAGAGAGAGAGAGAGAGAGAGAGAGAGAGAGTATAATGCCTTAGTAGGTTTGGTTGGTTGGTTTGGTTGATGTCGTTTAGTTAATGTAGTTGCAGTTATGAGTTGTTGTTGGTTTAAAAAAAATGTTTACAATACTTTAATGGAAAATTACCATTGAAGTGATCAGTGCAGTTAACTTTACACCGTTGCACTGAATCTACGTGTCCTTATTTGCAAGCCGACCGCTGCAAGTTTTCATTTCTACAATAACTTATAGCGTCTTTTCTGTGATTCTGGATTTTCTTTACCTTACATCTACAAGACTAGAAAGGCGTATTAGCGTCAACATTATGTATCAAAACGTGGACGATAATGATTAGGCTATAACACTTCACGAGAAATGTTGGGCTTAAACCAAATTTGATTGGCAATGAACAGTCGCGTTACAGAGCAATTGATAAGGACATCCTTCTGAAGGCATTTTCTGTTTTTGTCAAATCATCACAAATGTGGAGAAAAAAAATCCCACGCATTGGTACAAAGAATCCAGGAAACTACTTTCAGAGTGGGATTTATTTTTCTCCGAAAATTTGAGAAGATTCAATCACGAATCCATCTGAGATAATTATGCAATAGATAATTATGCAATTAAAAAAAAAGACTGACATGTAAACAATGTCATGTAAGATTCGTTTCATCCTGAGAAGTAACTCTCCTTGCATGACCCCGAGTGATCCTTTACCAGCATTTTATCTACCGCTGGGAGAGGTACTAGACACATCAGATGATCTGCATGAACTGTAATAAAAATCCTCATTAATTTTTACCAGATCGCGAGCGCGTTTTAATAATCAACAAAAATGCTCCATCGTTGACACTGAACAGTCGTTGGAAACTTTTAAAACTGAACTATGATGAAAATGATGTGCATGACATTTCAAAACCACAGACCACGCTGTGCCTGTCAATCAAATTGCATGGCCACACGGTTTTAAACTGGTGGCGAACACACCACAGATTACCCACAATACCCACCCGTATTGCTTTGGACTGCTCTGGGACCCGGTGTTGACGAAATTTGATCACTAGGCGAAAAAGGGCCGAATATTTCCGAAAGATTGTCGTAGGCATGTAGATGTATATTGAGAATACGTGCTTCAAATTAAATCATACGAGGAAAACATTTGGCAAAGAAAGAGGAATAAAAACTTTTTAGTTGCAGCATGACGTTCAGACTATGGGTTTGCATAATAGTTATTTTGTTTGATTAAATAAGCGTTTCCAAGCTTTTATTAAATGAAAAGGCATATTTTGTAACTAAATACAGGAGAATCGTTTTGCTCTTTTTTTTCTCAAATCCGCTGAGTCACATCCGTGTGTATTGACTTATAATGGCTGTGTATGTCGATTATTTGATTGAATTCAATAGCTTAAGATTGCCGGATGACATAAACACTAGTCAATGTCGTTCTCTGCACATACGCCAATGATTGCCAGCTCGGGAATAAAGTGCTTGTGTGTTTATTCACGCGCCATCAGCAAAGCAAACTTTTATCTTGATCATCATCGAGGCACACTCTTTCCAGTGAAAACAGTCCGGCTCACCGTCTCAGATATTCTGTTTCTCCTTTTACCCTTGTTAAGTGTTTCTTGTATAGAATATAGTCAATGTTTGTAAAGATTTTAGTCAAGCAGTATGTAAGAAATGTTAAGTCCTTTGTACTGGAAAATTGCATTCTCCCAGTAAGGTCATATATTGTACTACGTTGCAAGCCCCTGGAGCAATTTTTTGATTAGTGCTTTTGTGAACAAGAAACACTTAACAAGTGGCTCTATCCCATCTCCCCCCTTTCCCCTATCCCATCTCCCCCCTTTCCCTCGTCGCGATATAACCTTCGTGGTTGAAAACGACGTTAAACACCAAATAAAGAAAGAAGAAGATAATCATGGCCAGGCTTTTACACAGGGTAAGACAATCCCTCTAACTTGACCACAAACCAAAAAGCAACACCTTGACTGTTTGCTGATGTGAGTGGTTTTTTTTTTTTTTTTAATGAAGTGACTTTGTCAAAGTAACGGTGGCTTTTTCAGAAATTAATTCGGAAGAAATCCCATTATGCACAGAGAACACCCCGGCTGTTGGTTTTTGGTATGTGACCCAGTGGAGGGATGGTCGTATCCCACGTAAAAGCCTGTCCAGATCTGTGTCTGTTTCACAGGAAGGACTGTGTCTACAAGACTCAGAAGAAAGCCTATGTTCACTTCAGTGCCTTGGCCGGGAGTATCGTTTGGAAAACATACGGGATCGATTAAGTAGTAACCGTGGTCTTTGACAACTTCAACGGTTTCAAGACCAACAACAGCAACAACGACAATCACGAAGGAGGGGGTTGGGTAGACGACGTTATTGCCTCTGTTGTCAGTGAGTATGCGTATGATGATGATGATGATGATGATGATGATGATGATGATGATGATGATGATGATGATGATGATGATGATGATGCTGCTGCTGATGATGATGATGATGATGATGATGATGCTGATGCTGATTATGATGATGATGAGGAGGAGGAGGAGGAGGAGGAAGAGGGGGAGGAGGAGTAGGAGGGACAATGCAGAGAAAAGTAAAGAGATTAACGTCGACGATTTTTTTTTTAAACTTAATGGATAGCCATGTTTCAACGGAGCATCTAATTTACAAACTCGTAGTACCTACAGTAATAATGAATAGTACCAAAGTGTTCAGTTTTTCAGTGGGGATGCAATTTTGGGTGAACACCGCAAGGCTCCGCCCCAAACCCCTTGCAGTTGCCAAACACGGGATCAGGCTTTTCACCCCCAGCTCCACCCCTTTCTCTGTCAGCCACCCCTATTAGACGCCACCCGGTTCTGTCACCCCTCAAACACAGTCAGCTGAGAAAGGGACTTCACTTGGTGTTGATAAACTCCCTCCCGATCTCTCGTCTCTTGAACAAATTGTGCTTTTCTGACGGTCAAAACGGTTCATGATTTTCTGCCGGCTGAGCTCGACCTCTGGACACAATTTGGACGTTGTGGTGAGGATTGAAAACCGATAGGAAAGATTATTGCTGTGTGGTTGATTTGCTGTCGATTCTGATTCTCATCGGTGATAGTTTTCGAGGAAGAACATTTCGATGTCGTATAATTTTTCGGAAAAATCACCAACAATTAACCCAAAAAAAGGTGTTAAATATTGAGACGTACGTGAAAAAAAAGTTGCGACTCCCGTTGCTCGTAAAAGTGGCGATTTGTTCTATTGACAAACAGTATTGTTTGTTACCCTGAACGCTGGGACAGTATCCTGTAGGAGTGCAGATTTTTTTCTTTCTTGTACTGTGACCCCCAAAAGAAGCGTGTTGAGACCCCACGAGAACAGTTAAAAGGAATCAACAAAGTCAATTTAATTCTTTCGTTGGACGGTTTCATTCTATAGACCATGTATAA
>NC_090247.1:59088712-59121212 GCF_037325665.1 Littorina saxatilis
GTAAACTACTGGATCGATCTTTATGAAATTTTACATGAGAGTTCATGGGTATGATATCCCCAGACTTTCTTTCTTTATTTGGTGTTTAACGTCGTTTTCAACCACGAAGGGTTATATCGCGACGGGGAAAGGGGGAAGATGGGATAGAGCCACTTGTCAATTGTTTCTTGTTCACAAAAGCACAAATCAAAAATTTGCTCCAGGGGCTTGCAACGTAGTACAATATATTACCTTACTGGGAGAATGCAAGTTTCCAGTACAAAGGACTTAACATTTCTTACATACTGCTTGACTAAAATTTTTACAAAAATTGACTATATTCTATACAAGAAACATTTAACAAGGGTAAAAGGAGAAACAGAATCCGTTAGTCGCCTCTTACGACATGCTGGGGAGCATCGGGTAAATTCTTCCCCCTAACCCGCGGGGGGTATATCCCCAGACGGTATTTTTATTTTTTTTGATAAATGTCTTTTATGACGTCATATCCGGCTTTTTGTAAAAGTTGAGGTGGCACTGTCAAATCAAATTGATTGAAATTTTGACCAAGCAATCTTCAACGAAGGCTGGACTTCGGTATTGCATTTCAGCATGGAGGCTAACAAATTAATTAATGACTTTGGTCATTAAAAATCTGAAAATTGTAATTAAAATACATTTTTTATAAAACGATCCAAAATTACTTTTATTTTATTCTTCATCATGTTCTGGTTCCAAAAACATTAAATATGTTATATTCGGATTAAAAACAAGCTCTGAAAATTAAAAATATAAAAATTATGATTAAAATAAAATTTCCGAAATCGTTTTAAAAACTATTTCATCTTATTCCTTGTCGGTTCCTGATTCCAAAAACATATAGATATGATATGTTTGGATTAAAAACACGCTCAGAAAGTTAAAACGAAGAGAGGTACAGTAAAGCGTGCTATGAAGCACAGCGCAACCGCTGCCGCGCCAAACAGGCTCGTCACTTTCACTGCCTTTTGCACTAGCGGCGGACTACGTTCAGTTTCATTCTGTGAGTTCCACAGCTTGACTAAATGTAGTAATTTCGCCTTACGCGACTTGTTTGTTTGTTTGTTTGTTTATTTGTTTGTCGGTTGTAATTCTTTTCTTGTTTCTTTGTTTGCTTGTGTTGGTATTCAAAAGAAGAAGCTAAGCCCGCAATTAAGCACAACGAGGGTTCACTTACAAAGGCAGAGCAATGGTTAAAATTAACAGTTTTCTTGGGGGAAAAGCAGCTTCCTGCTCTTCTGCATGTGGGGAAAAAGGGAGACAATTCTCCACAGAATAGTGCAAGTGACAGGCTGTCGGGGACATCACACCCGCACCGTCTCTAAGGTACTCTGCCCTTGACACTTGCAGACCCAATCTGTTTCTTCTGTAGCGAGTGTGTGTGTGTGTTAGTGTGTGTGTGTGTTTGTGTGTGTGTGTGTGTGTGTGTGTGTGTGAGTGTGTGTGGGTGTGTGTGTGTGTGTGCGTGAGTGAGTGAGTGAGTGTGTGTGTGTGTGTGTGTGTGTGTATTTGTGCGTGTGTACGTGTGTTTATTCGTGCTTGTGTTCATGTGTGTGCGTGTGTGTGTGCGCGTGTATGCGTGCAATCGTGCGTTCATGTCCTTGCGTTGAAGTTGTGTCCGTGCGTACGTGAATGCGTGCATGCATGTGTGTGTTTGGTGCAGACGGAATGGGGAAAGGAGGGAAAGGAGGGAACGGAGGGGAAGTGGGGGTGGGGTTAAGCGTTGCATGTAAGAGGGAGACGGCGATTTAAAAGTTGAACAACAGCTCGTGACTAGAACCCATCCCTCATGTTATTGTACAGACACTCTTGATGGTTCGCGCCACGGATTTCCCCTTAACACCCTACCAAAACACGTCAACTCGTACGAATGATTGGTGGTCTGTGTGGGTCTTATTGCCTCTTTAAGCTTTCAGCACGTAATGCACTCTTACTTAAAGGCCGCCACAAAAAGAGAGATGGCCATACTCGATGTCAAAGGAAGAATTGATAGTGCTATGAGTTAATTAAAGTGCGAGTGCCGTGTCTCTGTTTGTGTTGTTGCCTTGTCATCTTCATGCAATATATGCGTAAGTGTATGTGAGTATGCTTGAGTTGTTAATGCGAAAGATTGTGTATGAGTGCGCCTTGAGTCGTCTTGTGGTGAGATATGTGCGCCTTATAAATTCTTGTATTATTATTATTATTATTATTACATAATCGTGTTGCCCTTTTTGTGCTAGAATAACGTTCTTTAATGCTGCAGTGAAAAAGAATAAAAAGTAAAGAAGAATGGAAGGAAGCAATACAGGGGCGATGGTTAAAAGTAAGGAAAGAACCAAGCAACAGACAAACAAAGAAATCATCCTATTGGATGACTTTGTAACAAAGAAAGTTTATTGCGCGATTTGTCGTTTCGCGTTTTGTGTGCTAATCTCGTCACCAAGAGTGTTTATGGGAAATATCTAGCTCCACTGTTTGTGATGACTGACTTCCTGCGCGATATCACCGTGCTTGGTCTATGACGACTTCCTGCAATATATCAATTGATAAAGAGTGCCTGTTTGACCAATGGTTGGTTTCAGTTTTGCCATGTGACATGTAAAAACGCAATAATATTTGTTTTATTCTCTCTGCTATTTCACACCTCGATTTGATATACAAAACAATATATGTCAGCTTATTTCTATACTCAAGACAAGTTGTTACGGGACATGCGCTTACTACCTGATTAGTTCTTCCTGATCACATTTCAAATTTGAAAAAAAGGTCTTTGGAAATCTTCAAATGTTTTTGAAAAAAATTCAAAAAGGATTTTCTATTCATTCAAGATTTAACAGCAACATTGATAACACATTCCCTCAAGTGATTTGTGGTCTAAATTCTCTGAGAACGAAAGTCCCTGATGTTTTCAGCCACCTCTTGAAATGTGTGAGATACACTTTCACAGAGTATTTCCAATTAAGACTTAAAGGCACTGTCATTCTCATGTAGTCCTTTTCTTCTTCATTTTGTAGGGTGATACTACTGGTGTTCGTTACGAATTGAATTAATACATAATCCAAATATACACAGAAAGCAAGTTTTGAATAGCAAGTGGAGGGATAGTATTTTGTTTTGTTTTGTTTGTTTGCTTAACGCCCAGCCGACCACGAAGGGCCATATCAGGGCGGTGCTGCTTTGACATATAACGTGCGCCACACACAAGACAGAAGTCGCAGCACAGGCTTCATGTCTCACCCAGTCACATTATTCTGACACCGGACCAACCAGTCCTAGCACTAACCCCATAATGCCAGACGCCAGGCGGAGCAGCCACTAGATTGCCAATTTTAAAGTCTTAGGTGTGACCCGGCCGGGGTTCGAACCCACGACCTCCCGATCACGGGGCGGACGCCTTACCACTAGGCCAACCGTGCCGGTGGAGGGATAGTATCATCCCAAGTAAAGGCCTGGCCGGGTCTGAGATGATGAGTTCCATCTTCCACACGCAAACGACTGAGTCTTCAACAGCAACATTGAAAACACATTTCCTCAAGTGATTCGTGACCCACATTCGCTAAGAATCACGGTCACGCCACTAAGAACAAAGGCAAGTCTACACAAAGACTCATCAATCTTCATTGACCTTTTCCTGCTCGACTTTTTAAGTGGTCTGTACTTCATAGTGAAGAATACAAGACAAGCCAAAGACCTTTCAAGGAGTTAAAAGAAATCGAGAAAATTTTACGGTGTGCGTGATGTGAGCGAACAGGAAAGGTCAGTAAATGCGATGTCTCTGAGAGTAAGCGCCGTTGAACACAAAGTCTCAAAGACTTACTGTGGTTGACCTTTGCGAACGAAACGAGAGGTCTTTGCATCAGACGATGATCATAGAGCGACAATGTGAAGTGAAATGAAGGTATAGAATTACGCTACAATTTTTAAATCTACTTCAGGTGATTGACCTAAGAATATGGAAGCTTTATTTCTTTGACAATTCAACAAAGAACCGTTTTTGTTTTTAATTTCCTGTCAAAACAAACGGATGCTTGATTATTTTAATGCAACCAGTATCGATTGGTGCTCGGAAACCTGCTAGCATAATTACTTTGCTATGAAAAGAAAGACCTTGATATCTATATATATATACGACTAGTGTCTGTCTGTCTGTCTGTCTGTTCGCGATGCACGGCCAAAGTTCTCGGTGGATCTTTTTCAAATTTGGACACCGTATTCAGCTACACCCCGGACACAACCTCATCGATGAGATATTTCAACACGTGCTCTCAGCGCGCAGCGCTGTGCGCGCTGAACCGATTTTTGTTGTTGTTGTTGTTGTTGTTGTTGTCGGGATCCACTACCAGTAACTCTTCCTTATCTTCTCCAGTGTTTTCAGCCGCGATTATCTCCCTTCCTCCGTGTGGCGTCAATCCATATTCCCGTTACTACGTTACTATTTTTAGAAGGTCACTGCACGTTACTATTTTTAGAAGGTCTCCAGTGTTTTGCGCGTTTATCTCCTTTCCTTCGTGCGCCGGCAAAGCCGGCGTACACCCGGCAAAGCCGGGTCCCAGGCGCAGCCTGGTATTCGGCTCTACTTCTTCCCGGCGAAGCCGGTACCCGGCGAAGCGGGTAATCATCTAGTCTCTAATAAATGTAAAGCCGTATGTAAACAAATAGTGTGCCGACCAATTCATCCATTCAATCCGTCCAGTCACCACATTTAGACCTAAATCGTACGGCTTGTAGCATACCAAAAACAAAGCTATATACTCATGGGAAACAACTCATGTCCATTCAATGTCACGTAAATGAACGCGAATCCTGAAAACAGCGTTGCGATTCACCCCCCCCCCCCTATTCCGCTATTTTTCGCCTGTATTCCTCGTCTCACTCGCTTGATGTAATGCAACGAGTTTTCAAAAATTGTATACATGTATAAGTACAAGCACATAATATTTTGTTTTGGGTCTTATTTGGGCCGGTATGCATCTACCAATGCTAAACGTACAGCCGTGTGAATTGTTCGTGCCGTGACTCGACTCAGGGGTCAAGTCATTGGGGAATCGTGGGGGAAATGAAGGTCATTCCCAGCAACGAATAATGTGAGTGATTTGTAAGTCTTAATCTCGTAAGTCAATCGGAAAGAAGCAGGTCAGAGAGAGAGAGAGAGAGAGAGAGAGAGAGAGAGAGAGAGAGAGAGGGAGAGGGAGAGGGAGGGGGTTTGAAGGATTATCCAGGGCGTCGTCTTAAAAGTGACTTATTTGAAACTAAACTTAGCAAGAACAACATTGCTCCCATTTTCGTACTCTGACAAAAACATTCATTTCAGTGCTATTTTATTCAAACTTTCTATGCCATTACAGGCCCTAAACTTGTCTATCCGGCTATCTGGCAAACGTTTCGCGTCAAAGATCTCTTTCAACGGGGGTCACGTGACCGCCGCCCAAGTAAGGGTACCCCCAAAATCGACCTGACCTCAAACAAATCGACGAAAAGTCAGAATAGGCAGAACTTGGCAATTGTTCCATACCTATGAACTATAGACAATATAACAAATGAGAGACAGACAGACAAACCAAACAGACAGACAGAGTGAAACCTATACGACCCCGAATAAACAGGGTGTAAAAACAATGTCAGGGGTGTTATGTATGAGTGACGTCGAAAGTACACGCCGACTTCAGCGAAGTCATGACTTGAAAGTCGCCGCCTACCGCAGGCGCTCAGTCGGTATGCACGGGTGACGACCAGACCGCCGACTTTCAAGTTGCCGTGTAAAGCAAGGTCACCAGTCAATCTATTTTTATAACGAGGAATTCCTTCCTTTGCGCATGCGCTAGGGTCATTCGATAACATCCTCCCGCTTCCTCGCACTGGGAGTTCGACTATTCAGAGACGGAGAGCAGTGAAATATGGGTCAGTGGGACGGAGAGCGTTGAGAAATGGAGGCGCAAAAGCTGAGAGTCAAAAACGGTACCAGTGAAATATGGGTCAGTGCTACTTTGCTCTGAAACCAATCAAAGATGTCTTCGCTAATCTTATCGGTGTTGGTTCTAAAATAATATGACAAGGGAAGTGAATCTCGCAACAAAAAAAAATTATTTTTAGTCCAGCACTTCCAACTATTGGGTTCTGTCTAAAAACGATTACTGCGAAAAAATTCGTCGACTTTGATGGCGGAAAACCATGAAAATGGCCATTCTGTTCACTGAAGTCGGCGTGTAAACCATTTAGACGACCTCCGGAGCACGTCTAAATTTAGTCGCCAGTTTCGGTGGTACAAGCGTGTAGTCGCCACCCGTGCATACCGTGTATCTCGCGGTTGGCGGCACTCGCTGTTTGCACGCCGCCTAAACGTTTAGACGTCACTCATGCATAACTCCCCTGGACATTGCTCCTGGAAAACACAGTAGTCTTAACTACACCAAAGTTCAGAATGCAACCAGAGAACACCCAGGGACTGACATTTGAGTGTACGATCTGCTTCTGTCTGCGTCTCTGACCTTTGGAGACACGCCCAGAGGGAACAGGGTGACTGAACGAAGGACAACAGTGACAGTGAGACCCGGGAAATGAATTGGACAAGAAACGACTCATGCGGAAGATAGACTGTTCTCATAAGAGACCCCCACCCCACCCCCACGTGTCCTTATTTATTTCTTGCTTGAATGTCATCTGTTTTGTATCTCTGTCTGTTTATACATGTATTTCTCTGTCACACAAAAATAAAAACGAACACACACATACACACACACACAGACACACACTTAGTTACATACACACACACACACACTTAGTTACATACACACACACACACACACACACACTTAGTCATACACTTAGTCACACACACACACACACACACACACACACACACACACACACACACACACATGCACACTTAGTTACATACACTTAGTCACACACACACACACCCACCCACACACACTTAGTTACATACACTTAGTGTCACACACACACACACACACACACACACACACACACACACACGGCGACACGACCCTACTTAGTAGCAAGGCCATCAATCAAGAAGATCAGTGCACTATTGATTCTGGGTTCAATGGAGGTTGCAGGTAAAAGCCAACAAGGCTAACCCGAGAGACTCACTTATATACCAGAGCCATCAGTATTCCTCATGCAAAATGTAGAACTTTAGACAGCTGAGTGACGGCACGTGAACTCCGTGACTTCAGTTCAGTACCTCAGTCTGTCCCTTGTGCTTCTTGTTTTGGCTGTAAAGCCGAACATCCGTCTCAATGTAGCGTTGCCAGAACGAGAAACTACTACTAGAGCTACATTTACCGCGCGCTGATGTTGGCCTTTAAAGGCAGAGTACTGTCCGTGAAAACTGTTCGATTTACTATCTCAGATCTGGCATACACGCTTTTACACGAACACTTGCCTAAAATCAACATCCTGACTGCCTCCTGTGCTCATTGGGATTTTCGTAATGAATACAATTTGCAGATTAACACTAGCGTTATGTAAGACGCTAATTTTTATATAAAAATCCACACTCTACACGGAAAGCACATTTGGACATCTTAAGGCCAATCTCGCGTCCAGAAAACGTGTCCAAAATGGTGTCTTAGATACTAAATAATGTAGTAGTGTAGATATATATGAGTGTTAATGACTAATTTTCACGTGAAAATGGTAACCCTAGGTTTTGGCACTGGTAAGCCGTCATAGATGTACTACATCCTTTAATCTAACTACGCACATTCTGATAATCATCGGTCCACGGCTATTGCCAGTTTCTCTCTGACAGCATGCTGAATTATTGCGCGAATCTATCAAAACAAGAATACAGAGTTATCTCCCATATGTTTTTCGCGAGCACTGATCTAAATTTGAGATCTGTGTTCGCAAGACGAAAATGATTGCAGATTGGCCGACTTCGACAGTGATCTCCGTTCTGTTCTTCACAGTTAGGGTAAAGACATCGTTCTAAGGTCAAACAAGTCGAAATTTTGAGACTGCTGTCGGAAGGAGACCGTGATATATGGTTGCATCACTCTCAACTGGTTACAGAAAAAATCGTCTGCTCCGGCAAGCGTCGAAGCCAAAGTTGATTATCACGTGACACTTTAGAGTTGTTTGCACAGTAAATACATCCGCGAAAGATAGCTCGCTTGAAACTGTTTTACATATCAATTCCTTTGTAATTTAAAAAGTACACAACACCACGAAAAATCATTATCGACGATCGCGAATCTGCTTATATCCATAACACATTACGAAAAGATCTAAATATGTAAAAAATCGATTGATACCCACACAAAGAAAACCAAGGCATCCTGTCAGGGATAGAATGAGACCCGAAGGGAAGTAACTCATTTTTGACCTGAGTTCAGGATGAACTACGCAGTGCTACCACCAACATCAACATATCGTCCTCGCGTCTCACTTTTCCAGGTCAGCAGCCAAGGCAAGCCGTAAGCCCGAGCTTTGTTTGTTTGTTTGTTTGTTTGCTTAACGCCCAGCCGACCACGAAGGGCCATATCAGGGCGGTGCTGCTTTGACATATGTGACCCTCCACCACGAAATGAGTCGCATGTCACCTCGCGCGGTTCTGCGCTAGGCTTAATGTAAGTCCAGGGAGTGTCTGGTAACAGTGTGAGGGTCACCTTAGTCACAGGCTTATAACTCAAACAGTTTTCGCTCTTTTCTAAAACGGGTTTCACCACTGGATAGAGCATAAAAAACTCTTTAGGAAAATTTAAAAATATGAAAATCATGCAAAAGTGACATGCGACTCATCCCGTGGTGGAGGGTCACATATAACGTGCGCCACACACAAGACAGAAGTCGCAGCACAGGCTTCATGTCTCACCCAGTCACATTATTCTGACACCGTACCAACCAGTCCTAGCACTAACCCCATAATGCCAGACGCCAGGCGGAGCAGCCACTAGATTG
The DNA here is from genome assembly GCF_037325665.1 of Littorina saxatilis. Taxonomy (NCBI): domain Eukaryota; kingdom Metazoa; phylum Mollusca; class Gastropoda; order Littorinimorpha; family Littorinidae; genus Littorina; species Littorina saxatilis. The sequence continues at coordinate 59,097,638 of NC_090247.1, forward strand.
CTAATTTTAAAGTCTTAGGTATGACCCGGCCGCGGTTCGAACCCACGACCTCCCGATCAAAGGGCGGACGCCTTACCACAAGGCCACCGTGCCGGTTAGCCCGAGCTTACCAAAGGGGAAAAAGTCAATGAAAAAAGCCAAGGAAGATGGACACACGGCGACAGAGGCCATGTAATATTTAGGGGACGATACAGTGATTATATTAACCTCCCACCATCATCACCGGAGATAGGACAGAGACCGCACGCTAGGTAGACATCAGCCTCCTGCCTATTACACTTCTGTGACCAGCGCAATGACCTGATCTCTTCGTGTATACAGTCACTGTGGGGTATTGTAACTTAAACTGAGGTAAACTTTCTGCGCTGAGCGAATGGGTGATTTATTACCGTCTTTTCGCCACCACCGGAGATTGGATGGAGACCACAGGCTAGGGAGACATCAGACTTTGGCCATGTCACATCTGCTAACAGCGCAAAGACACAGTGTTGTCATCAGTAACTAAAGTTGAGGTTAGCTTTCTGCGATGAGTGGAAGGGTGATTTTTTGATTCCGCAAGCCTTCCGCCATCCCACATCTGGGACCAGTGCAACGTCTTGGTGTAAACACAGTATTGCCCTTGTGTGGACAAGCAAGTAAAGTTGAGGACAAATCTCTGCGCTTAGCGGAAGGGTGACGCGTGACTCCAAGCCTTCTGCCTTTACACAACTACGACTAGCAGCGCAACGACCTGGTGCGCGTGTGTGAACCTTCACCTAAAATTGAGGTCAATATCTTCACTGACCTTGTGGGTGATTAGGTTCTAATGTCCTTCAGGGACAACATCGATGCAGGTTACTACTCCCAGCTGTGGGAGACTTTCAAAAAGCCTTGACACACACACACGCACACACCCGCTGTTCACAAAGTACAAAAATAAAAAATAAAATCGATTTACGCTCATGCGTTGCCATATGTCCCATGTCTGTCTTCCATCCCATAATGCGGTCAATATTCGTCATTTTTCATTTGATTAAACTCAATCCATCTTGTGCGTTGAACCATGGTGAGTGTACTCCCCTCAAACTTTATGGAGCATGAGTCAAGCAGCTTGCAAGCGAGTTTCGTCGAAAATGTTGAGAGAAGTTCATTATCTGTATCGTAAGAATGTTTCGGTCTGTTTACTTACAAGACCACTGGGTCGACGTACTGTAAATGTCACGTTTTGTTTTGTCATAAAAATCAAACGTTCCAAAAACCTACCATTCTTGTTTGTTTATTCTGAATTTTGGAACGTTAGCAGTCCAACTGTTTTTGGATTTTTACGGAGCATGGACAAACTAAACACAAAGCACAACGAGAACCATGCTAATGTATACCTGGCCGATGTTCTATATACGCCTTTCAATAGTACTTTTACATAGATCAACGAATACTAATTTTCTAAATTAGTGTCCATGTTGACATTTATTCCACTCCATGACCAAAAATATCCTTTCAATAGAAACTCGATATACAACAGACAAAATCATTCAAGCACGTACTATACGAAGCAAAGGTTATTCTTGTCGATTCCTGAAGACATTTTCCCAATTTTGTCAATTTGTGTCTTCTTGCACGCGTCAATTTGTGTCTTCTTGCACGCCTAGCTACCCATGCAGCATCTACCCGTTACATGACGAAGTATCGGCAAACTGAATCTCGCTGCACTTGAACGACCTATTATGATTAATAGCTGATGTATGTATTGCCCGTTCAATAATGCGTTTACATGCATGTCTCAACGAAGACTACATCCCAGAGCTCTTTCAACTCCATACATTTTGTGATTTAGTCAACTCCGTGACCCAACGTATCTTATTCATCCTCGTGGAATCAATAGAATTTAGATATTTTCGGAGACAAAAACAAGAGCCTAACGACTGTCTAGAGTTTGGAAACAAATGTCTTTAAAGCTTGGGTGGAAAGGAATCGCGTGCAAAAACAATGAATCGATACTCGTTATTTGTCAACTGATTAATTGTTTGTGTACACTGATCCTTGCAACATCACCCGTCTAACATTACAGAGCGTACATAATCAATGCTTAGCGTGGGCGTGTTTTGGAATCCATTGTAATTGTTTCTGGAATACCCGCCAGCAAGTGCAAAATAATCAGGGCGTATACATCCCAAAACGAAGATCATATCTCAAAACTCCAAAACTTTATACAGTATGGAGTCAAGTGTACTGCACGACCAAAAGTATCGTATTGGGATTTCACCTGTCAGTAGAATTTGGATATATTTTATCAGAGTGCAGTCTTGCGGACTACATTCTGAAAGTTTAAAATAATCAGCACGTTTACATGCCCCAAACGAAGCATATATCCAGGGTCGGTATGGAGGATTCGAGGTTAGATAATTTAGTCCGGGATAAACTATACCATTAATGCGGTTTATTCGGGACTTAAGCCTCTAAACTCGACTCCTGCATTCTGGCCCATAGCTCTTACGTTTCAAGGCTTTTTGAGATCAAATACATTCCACGACCAAAAGTATCATTTTTGTGTTCTTTCAGAATCAATAGAATTTCAATATATTTTTCAGATAGCAATCACGTGATCTACGCGTGAAGGCTAGCACGTACAATCACATATCTACCGCCTTGCCCGCAGAATAGTTCTGAATTCGCTGAACTCGTTTCAAAGCCGTTCAAAACACTCTAGGAAAATTGGATTGCTGAACAGAAAACTCGCCCGTATGGATTTTATTATCTTCTGCCGTCCGAGTTTTATTCCCTACGCCGTACGGTTTTAACTCGCCATTACACCGATTGCTTTGCTATCAACAGATGTGGATATTGGTAGGTTTGTCGGAATTTGTGTTGTCAGCAAAACAGTGAAACGGGGCGGATAGTGTGGTGTTGGGTTTTGGAATTGAGAGAGAGAGAGAGAGAGAGAGAGAGAGAGAGAGAGAGAGAGAGAGAGAGAGAGAGAGAGAGAGAGAGAGAGAGAGAGACAGACAGACAGACAGACAGACAGACAGACACACATACACACAGATAGATAGACAGACAGGAAAACTGACATAAAAAAAGAAGTACATTTTTATTAAAAAAAAATCTGAAGTAAACAGCACAGATCTATTGAGAAGTTTTAAATGAGATAAGAGCCTCCATCCATTTGAACACATACCATAAATCCTCAGCCCGGCTTCTTTCTGTGCAGAGTGGGGCTTTATTGTCCTTCTTAAGGCCAAACAAAAAAAGTTGTATGTTTCTGGTAACATGGCTACAAAAAATAGGGTAGGTAGGTAGGGATTTTGTGTGTGTGTGTGTGTGTGTGTGTGTGTGTGTGTGTGTGTGTGTGTGTGTGGTCAGGGTAGAAAATAACTATACAGTGACGCAAAGAGACTGGACTTACTATACAAAGAGAAAGACAACACATTACAAAACAAATGAGACAAAAGGGATGCGGGGTTATCCCCCTTGTGTCGTCTGCCGTCTGTTACTTTCGTTTTGACGCTTCTTTTCTTCTTTGTTTTTACAAATGCAATAAAAAAGTCTAGGGTCGGCGGAAAAAAAACTAGGTAGGGTCGGGTGACCAGAAACATACAACTTTTTTTTGTTGCCTAATGTGAACATCTCAAGCTCAAAAATGTACATGGGCCTAACACAAAGGTTTGTGAGAATACACTTCAGAAGGCAAAGAATTTACAAAAACTGTGCACAGTCGGAAAGTTTAAGTTAAATTTAAGATTTGGTTATTGCAAATGCACTACAATTTTTAGACCGTCACAGATTTGTCCCTGTGGATTTAGATAATGCTCACAATAGAAAAATCTAGTTTTTAACTATGAACAGTTTTTAGCACATATCTCAAGAGTATGCTGCGCGACATATACCCTTTTATGTCAAAACGCTCACACTCATTTTATTAATGACTCTTTTTCCTGAACAGTTTCGTGTATTGCAGCGGTGTTTTTGTATAATTAACGTTTTATGTTTTGGTATTATTGGCGTTTTATGGAGTGTTGACTGCATTACTTTTACACTTCATGCATTTTTTAAGAACGAGTCGGGGTTTTCAAAAACCACTTACGAGAAGTACTCCAGGAAGACTCGCAGTACTTTATAAAATCTAGTTATCTTGTATCAGGGATGGTATTAGGATTTATATTTTTCGGGGAATTTGCTGAAATGGTCATAAACGTTTCGGAGGTTTTCAGAATTATTAGGCTGTTCCCAATCGTAAACAAGTTTGGCAATTCTGCCGAAGTGACGGCAACGTATACGGCGAAAAACAAACAAACTGTCGGAATTCTAGGGCTTCAGACATAGCCACATCCAGTCCTGGATGGAATATGAAAATGGCGGGATGTGCAACATTATAATCCATAAAAAAAAAATTTGATGACCAACTTAAAAAGGGGACAGGCCTCAGAATGATGGAGACAGCACACAAAATACAGATAGTGGGTCCAATTACGACATGTTCGTCCCCTGTGAGCCCACCCCCCCTCCCCACGACCCCCCCGGTCACGGGACTGTACCGAACTGGACTGCATGATGACCACAATCATGCACCCCTTCTTAAAGTTATGAACACATTGGAATCCCTTCGCAGAACTGGATAACTATGTGCAAGCAGAAGACAGAGGCCTTAAAAATGCATCTTCTTCTATTCACAACAATGAACTACATCACATTCTAGAACTTGCCACCAACGCCTGACCGTAACAAAAATAAGCCTGTGACATCGCCACATAAACCCCTGTTTATACTCGCACATGCAACTCCACAATGAACTGGCGAATTGGAAGGATATGATACAGCGCCCCTCCATTCATCTTTTGTTGCAAATAATGAACAAAGTACGCCCTACATAGGGCATGCCGCCAGGGAAACGTTAATACAGTCTGATCCACTTGTCAAATAAATCTCGCTGTTCACTCAGTAGCCCCATCCCAATACTAAAACTTACCGTGGGCTATAACTCCCACTGTCAAATACACGTTCAGTCCGTGCCCATCAGGCTCCATGTCCAATAAGTCCCGATCCTCGTGCAATAGGTCTTCTCGTCAAATACATCTCGGGGTTCAATAAACTGGAAACCAGTAAAACGACTGTCTGGTAAAGTCTGCAGTCGAACCTACGAGTCCAATAACTGCCACGGCAAACAAGCTTTTGACCAAATTTAGCGTTTTTAGTGAAGTTAAGAGATCGCCGAATGAGGTCCCGAACATGGTTCCAAACACGAAATACTTATTGTTCGATCAGAAGAACAAAAGCAGCATAAGAAAAGAAATTACGTCTGGGGAGTCGCGCGTTACCACGGAGCGACCCATTTCTAATGTCCAGCTGCAATGGTAGCCCTTTGGGTAAAGGATGGCATGAATTGAGCCCGAAGTCGACTTCGCGAAGGTTTCCCGAAGTCTTTTTTACAAAACAATCAATGTCAAAGCTTGTGCAGCCAATTTCGTGAAGTGGACTTCGAAAAGTTGACTTCGCAAAATGTATGAGAGGCTTAACGAAAGTATACTCGTGTGATGCTCACATAATATACCAACAATGGTTAACATTACGTGACAACAACACAGACATTCGCTTTGACCTTCTCGCCATTCTGTAACCGCATTAGTAAATCAATATTGCCAACATGTCCAGGTATAAGCATTACAGGCATACGTTGAGGCTTCTGCTTATGAACAGTAACAAGAAGAGCAAACGCTCGATCGAGTCACTTTCGCAGTTCTGAATATTATATGAGGCATCAGATGGACAGGAAGAAATTGCTATTCACAACACAATGAGTCACGTTCACATAAAATTTGAGCCCGGTCACTTTTATAGTTTCCGAGAAAAGCCCAACGTTAAGTTGTGTGTTGCCGAACAGAAAAGGCTAGTTATCTCCCTTGTTTTTCTGATAACGTTCGTAAAAGGCTACAGATGTAAATACTTTGATGTAAAGAATAATCCTACAAAGTTTCAATCACATCCGATGAACTTTGTCAAAGATATAAAATGTCTAATTTTTCCTTTGACGCTGACCTGTGACCTTGAAAAAGGTCAAAGGTCAACGAAACCATCGTTAAAGTGTAGAGGTCATTGGAGGTCACGACTAAACAAAATATGAGCCCGATCGCTTTGATAGTTTCCGAGAAAAGTTTGTCAAAGATATAAAATGTCTAATTTTTCCTTTGACGCTGACCTGTGACCTTGAAAAAGGTCAAAGGTCAACGAAACCATCGTTAAAGTGTAGAGGTCATTGGAGGTCACGACTAAACAAAATATGAGCCCGATCGCTTTGATAGTTTCCGAGAAAAGTCCAACGTTAAGGTGGTGTCTACGGACGGCCGGCCGGCCGGACGGCCGGCCGGACGGCCGGCCGGCCGGCCGGACAGACTAACACTGACCGATTACATAGAGTCACTTTTTCTCAAGTGACTCAAAAACCAGGAAGGTGCTGTTATCCCGTCATAACCACCGTGCTAAAGCAGGTAGAATTCTGTCAATTGTAACTTCCAGTTACGCATCAGTATGCTGTCACAAGTTTAGTCCCACACTCACTGTCTCCGTTTCCCATATATCGGTACACTTTCGATGACAACTTCATCAACCGTGAGCTGTAAAACGCCAAAACGTTCAGTGGTCTATGCAGGTCTATGAGGAAAGTCTGCCACTTAAACCAACGACCAGTTTTGACTAAATGTTTTAACATAGAGGGGGGAATCGAGACGAGGGTCGTGGTGTATGTGTGTGTGTGTGTCAGTGTGTGTGTGTCTGTCTGTGTGTGTGTGTGTGTGTGTGTGTGTGTGTCTGTCTGTCTGTGTGTGTGTGTGTGTAGAGCGATTCAGACTAAACTACTGGGCTGATCTTTATGAAATTTGACATGAGAGTTCCTGGGTATGATATCCCCGGACACTTTTTTTCATTTTTTCGATAAATACCTTTGATGACGTCATATCCGGCTTTTTGTAAAAGTTAAGGCGGCACTGTCACACCCTCATTTTTCAATTAAATTGATTGGCATTTTGGCAAAGCAATCTTCGACAAAGGCCGGGATTTGGTATTGCATTTCAGCTTGGTGGCTTAAAAACTAATGAGTTAATTTGGTCATTAAAAATCGGAAACTTGTAATTAAAATTATTCTTTTATTAAACGATCCAAAAACAATTTCATCTTATTCTTCGTCATTTTCTGATTCCAAAAACATATACATATGTTATATTTGGATTAAAAACAATCTCTGAAAATTAAAAATATAAAACTTATGATCAAAATTAAATTTCCGAAATCGATTTAAAATCTTATTTCTTGTCGGTTCCTGATTCCAAAAACATAGATATGATATGTTTGGATTAAAAACACGCTCAGAAAGTTAAAACGAAGAGAGGTACAGTAAAGCGTGCTATGAAGCACAGCGCAACCGCTGCCGCGCCAAACAGGCTCGTCACTTTCACTGCCTTTTGCACTAGCGGCGGACTACGTTCAGTTTCATTCTGTGAGTTCCACAGCTTGACTTAATGTAGTAATTTCGCCTTACGCGACTTGTCTTTTTTGTGTTCATCAAAACGCCCAAACGTTCTGTGGTGTATGCAATGGTCTAGTTCCACTTTTAGCAACGTCCCTCCAACTTTTGTCACCGTGTACAGTGAAACACACCGACGTCTTTTGGTCTGTAGCTATGCAATGGTCAAGTTATGAGGAAATTAGACCCTTGCACGGGCACCTTCTTTCACGTCCGGTGTAACGCCCAACCGTTAAGTGTCTAGCAATGGTCAAGTTATGAGGAAATTAGACCCTTTCACGGCCAACTTCTTTCACCATGTCCGGGGTAACGCCCAACCGATAAGTGTCTTGCAATGGTCTAGTTATTGGTAAATCCAGCCGCTGAAGGCAACGACCCTCCAACTTTGCCAAATGGTTTGTGTGAAATCAATACATATTTTCACATCACATGCCCCCTGAGAGACTGGCGTGTGAGACTCGATCCTTTTTGTCGGACAGTTCTGGGAATTATTTGGTGGCTTGTTGGGCAGAAGGAATGGCAGAATGGTTGGCTTTTTATCTACGACTCTTTATCGCCTTCGTTGAGAATAGTGAAATGCGGAGTGATCGATGGTGGCTTTATCAATAAATCTGAATGGACTTTTATATATTTCAGCTGCGTAATGAAATAACGTACATTGAATCTTTACTGCAAAACGTATTTGACAGGGTGTTTGCATAATTTCACATCAAATGTCCCCGCGAGTTAAGTCTGCGAAGCTCGTTTGTTTTTGTCGGTCAGTTGTTGGGATTTGTGTCGTTTTTCGGGCTGTAGAAATAGCAGAACGGTCGACTTGTCATCTTTAAGTCTTTATCGGCAATGTTGATAACAGTTAAATGGAAAGGTATAGATGGTGGCTTTTATGAATATACTTTAATAGACTAATGTATTTCTGCAGAATAACCGGATGAATATATGATAGACATCTTAATTAAAAATTGAGAATGCAGAATGTTCCTTAAGTCTGTCTGTCTTTGTTAATGTGTGTGTGTGTGTATGTGCGTGTGTGTGTGAGTGTGTGTGTACCCCCGTTTCCACAGGTTTGGTTGCCTAAATCACCATAAGGCAACCATCCACACGTGGATGGCAACCTAAACTCTGGATGGCAACCTAATTGTGTGGATGGTCGCTTCATTTAACACCGTTAAATTGACTTTTTTGACGGAAAGAATGTCATAACAATGTTCAAAATGACATTCTTTCCGTCCTCTATAGGCGACGAAATAGGTCAAATTTTGTGCCTTTTTTAGTGCAAAATTCTTCGATGCCGGAGCGAGTACTGCACCCAGTGCTGTTGTAGTGCAAGTGCACTAGAAAGGCACTACACCCAGTGCCGCCTCTTAGGTAACCATCCACACTTTAGGTATGTGTGTGTATGTGCGTGCGTGCGTGCGTGTGTGTGTGTGTGTGTGTGCGTGCGTGCGCACGTGCGTGTGTGCGTGTGTGTGTGTGTGTGTGCGTGGGTGCGTGTGTGTGTGTGTGTGTGTGCGTGTGTGTGTGTGCGTGCGTGTGTGTGTGTGTGTGTGTGTGTGTGTGTGTGTGTGTGTGTGTGTGTGTGTATCTCGCTCTGCCTTGTACAGCCAGATTCCAGTTTTCAAGTCTTCATCACTTCTAACAATACTTTGCCTACTTGTCATGCAACTCAAAACGCAGTTTGCGTTCTACTTCGGAATCTTTCGAGTATTCTTGGCCACTGCCGTATCAACCAGAGTGTCTAGATTACAAAACAATGAGACCAACAGACAGAACCTGTTACTTTTCCATTATGTCGTCTTGCCTTGATGCAAATGCATATTTTCGAACCAGACGGATCTGATTACATTCGACTGATAAGGCGAACGGGTTTTTTCTTCGTTGCATTGATATTGAGGATCAGGTCAAATCATTGTAGTATTCTTAACGCACTTATTATCCATCAAGTGGTTGGTAGAAGCTCCACAAAGGATGTTATATAAATATCGTTTGTCGAAATTCATACTGTTACAACTGCGAGTTCGTCGGAATTAGATTATAACTGTTCACAATTGTTTTGGATTTGCCAAAATCCTAGGAGACTGTTTTTTTCGCACATTCTCAAAAAAGGACAGTTAAACTTCAAAGGCAGAAAACATCATAGAATGCTTTCAAGCAACAATTTTTCATGCTAAATCAAAATAATACGTTCTGTAGTATTCTTGGTGTTGGTGATTCAGATTCCCGAAGGACATTACGCCGAATATTCAAATGCAATTACGTAAAAGGCAATTTGTCTTTCTGACGACGACCAAAAAACAAAACAAAAAACACGACACGAAAAAGCATTAACTGATATTTTCAGCAGAGTTCTGCAGTGGACTGCGCAGCGTATTGTTCAGAAAGACAAATTGCATTGCGCGTCACAAAAGTTTGATCACAAGTATCGTTAAAAGAGTGATTTTGTTCTGCGTTTTATAATGAGTGAGGTAACGTTTGATGCTGCTTGATTCTTCTCGGACATAATTTATATATATGCGATGCGCAAAGAGAAATATATTTCAGAACGTATAACAAACGCTTTTTTTTGCGCATCCCCCTCCTCTCCCTTTTCCTCATTCCCTATGCAAGAAAACTTAGTGGTTTTTTTTATATGCTAAGACCACAACAAACTTTGCAAGAACCCTTGACGCACTTTTTGTGTGTGAAATGTCTATTTAAATGGAAAATCAGACAAAACAGACTCTTTTCTATGGCTTAAATGTCTTCCTAAAAAGGCGTAAATACTCATCTTTCTTTTCCAGTTTGCATGGACATATATCTCATTACTTCCATACTTCTTTTTTAAAGGCTGAGAGTCTACGAGGTCGTTTACACCGGTTGCACAAGAAAGTTAATTTGGTCCGTCAGACTGATGATCTTTTCCAAAATTAAAAAGACGACTCGAGAAGGAATTACCTTTAAGAAATTAACCTTGAACGAGGACATTGAATCACGGCAGTATCTTCACTCATCAACACCGGTTCTCCCGCTGGGCTTAAAGGCGTATTTCTTATTTACAATACAGTAATTACAAAGAAACTTAATGTGAGTGCAGAATAAGAAGAGGGAGAAATGAATACCATCTCTGAGAAGTACAAAATACAAGACAGAGAGAGAAAGAGATAGAAAGAGACGGATGTCGCAAATTTTTATTTGTTAGGCCTCCGGCCAATAACAAGACTGGTGACACATGATACAATATAAGATGTTCGATGGGTTGTTGACAGACCAGCTTTTTTGTCGGTCCGAGGGGGAGCATATCGTCTTTTGTTTCATATTTATTGACCAAGGCCGAAGGCCGCAGTCAATAAATATGAAACAAAAGTCGATATGTCACCCGAGGACCGACAAAAAAGCTGGTCTGACAACAAACCACCAAACATCGTTTTTGTCATCATTTTGGTAGTGAAAAAATAAGTGCCAAATCAACACAGGGAGCGATGCTTTGAAACACGAGTTCCGTTTTGATAACACATGGTTTGCGGCCCCAGCACGTTGTTGCAATCAAAGCTGGCGTGTGAAAGCAACTTTCTGTGTTTTGAGTTCATAAAATGTTGGGATAAATATGTCAAGTTTGAGGATGCACAGTTCTGTATGTTCCTCTCAGTATTCCACCCCCTCGGTTTTCAGTTGTAAATATTAAGCTTAGTGATCGAATGTGGAAGCTACGTTGGGTCAAAGGTCACAGAAGATTTGCGTCGTGCAGCGAAGGAAAGAATCGCGATCTTGTTTCCGACTCATTGCCTCTTTGTTTTTCATTAGACCTGTCATTCTGCTTGCTCGGCTTTGTTAGATGTTTGCATATCTTGTTGATATGTTCTTTGCTGTTATTACTATTTCTTATTTGCGCTTCGTTTATCGATACAACGTCTTGTGCACGGGTCAAAATGTGTGTATCAGGGGTCAATTGGTTTGACTTGTACTTGTACCGAACGTCTGTGTATCGAAACGCAGATATACGCACTCCATGACTTTGTAAGAAGACAAAACATATCGCTAGGTTTCATTTGTTTGTGATGAATGTATGACCTTTCATGAAGTAGTTTTTGTTTTTGTTTAATTTTGCCAGTTTGCCAGTTCGTTTTTGGAATTTTGCAAAGCAGTGTCGTGTCGTCGGTTTAGGTCTGGGGAAACAAGGACTGTTTAAATGACGAATACACATTATAAAACACATGGGATTCCAGGGAACTATGTCAGTCCTGTCTTCATCCGGGAGGGGGGTCCGACCGACCGACCGACCGACCGACCGACCGACGGACATACGGTAGACAGACAGACGGACAAAAAGAGATCAACACAGACAGACAGACAGACGCACGCACGCACACCACACACACACACACACACACACACACACACACACACACACACACACACACACACACACACACACACACAAAGAAGCAGAGTGACAAAGAATTAGAGAAGCATTTGGCTTGGACTTTGGAGACTGAAAAAAAAACCCATCTTGGCAGCTTCCAACATTTCATCAACATCGCGTTTTCCCCATAGATGTTAGGTTTTATCCTCAGCAACATTGCATTATGTAACCACTTTAAACCATCTCCATGGAAAAAAAGGAAAGAGAACTGGAGACAGACAAGCAGCCAGACAGACAGGCAGACAGACAGACAGACAGACAGACAGACAGGCAAGGTCAAAGACAGATACGCTGATACGAAAAGAACGAGGTCTGGCTTGAAGACTGAACAAAAAATCTTTGCAGCTGTCAGAAACTCATCAACACAGAGCATTCTCCCTGCGGATTAAATCTTGTATCCATTGGTAACACTGCATAATGTAACCGCCTCTACAGAAAAAGTAGAGAACTAGAGAGAGAGAGAGAGAGAGAGAGAGAGAGAGAGAGAGAGAGAGAGAGAGAGAGAGAGAGAGAGAGAGAGAGAGAGAGAGAGAGAGAGAGAGAGAGAGAGAGAGAGAGAGAGAGAGAGAGAGAGAGAGAGAGATGCCTGGCTTGGGGAGTGAAAAACATCTTGGCATCGTTCAGAATCTCATCAACAAAGCGTCCTCCCTGTGGATTTAGGGTTAATATCTTGGTAACACTGTATTCTGCAACGGTCCCGTTGGAAAAAAAAGAAGTCTAAAAGACCTTTTACGGTCAATGCGCAAACGCATATGGGCGCGCACGCCACAAAGTGAGAGAGAGAGAGAGAGAGAGAGAGAGAGAGAGAGAGAGAGAGAGAGAGAGAGAGAGAGAGAGAGAGAGTGACTGACAGACAGACAGACAGACAGACAGAAAAAGAGAGAAGCAGAGAGAGAGAGACAGAGTGAGACACAGACATAGACAAAAAGAGAGACAGACAGAAACAGATCAAGAGGCAGAGAGACAGAGAGAAACAGAGAGAGAAAGGAGTATCCTCACCGCCCCATCCTGCCTAAAAGAAAAATGCTTTTAGAGAACGGAAAACGCATTATTAGCCGTTCTCCCGTTTGTTATTAAATGTAATTACACAAAATTAGGGGCAACTTGGAAAGACAATGCATGGGAACAGAAACTCAGGAAGAAACGACAGCAAAGAATAATTATCGATCTCCCCGCTACTTTCTCCCCTCCCCGAAAAAAATAATTGGAAAGGAGAAAGCTTCAGACGAAGACAACGAATTATCGCAACCTCAAGAAGCCTCATGATCAGGTAATCTTCCGAAGAAGCCAGTGTTTAGTTAAGTTGGTTTTTTTTGTCATGAAATAAATACTGCCACTTCCGCACCCCCCTTACATCTCGGATGGAAATCGAAAAAGGAAACCGTTGGATAAAGACAACGAATCATGGCAGCCTCAAGAAAGCCGCGTCATAAAATTAAAATTACTCAAGGCGAACAAAGAGAAACGCAAGGGGAAGATGCATTTCAGACACATACGACTGTTACCACCCCCCCCCCCCCCAATCCTCTAAAGTTTAGAAATAAAAGGTTTACTGATTTTATTTTATTTATTTCATTTCATTTACTATATTATCCCAATGCTACCGGCACGGTTGGCCAAGTGGTAAGGCGTCCGCCCGGTGATCGGGAGGTCGTGGGTTCGAACCCCGGCCGGGTCATACCTAAGACTTTAAAATTGGCAATCTAGTGGCTGCTCCGCCTGGCGTCTGGCATTATGGGGTTGGTGCTAGGACTGGTTGGTCCGGTGTCAGAATAATATGACTGGGTGAGACATGAAGCCTGTGCTGCGACTTCTGTCTTGTGTGTGGGGCACGTTATATGTCAAAGCAGCACCGCCCTGATATGGCCCTCTGTGGTCGGCTGGGCGTTAAGCAAACAAACAAACAAACAAACAAAAATCCCAATGCTGGGAAGTTCGGGTCGCCTCCTCTCAGTGAAAAGCTAGCAGCAACAAGAGTGGCGCTACCCAGGTGTGTGCGTGTTTAGGTGTAACCAGCCAAATGCACACATGGCAGAATGACCGAGGCCTTTTACGTGCCACGGTCGTGACACGGGGGTCGGACAAGGATACCGTCTCTGAGTCTGCACATAAAGTTGACCCGTAGCTAGATCCGTCCTCGCCGGGATTCGAACCTGTGACCTTAGGATCACAAGTCCAGTGCTCTACCCCCCCCCCCCCTCCCCACCCCCGTACCCCCCTCCCGGATGAAGACTGCGAACGGTGACAGTCTACAAAAGCTTCCTCACACAGAATCTACAAGATCACAGTAAAAGAAAAGGCAAACTTGTCTTTCTGCATCCCGTCTCCCTCAAAAGAAAAAGAAAAAGTCAAAAGAAGGAAGTTTTAGGATGAAGACTGCCCGAATCATGGCAGCCTCCAGGAGAAAGTCTCATCATCAGGACTTTCTCCCGATGGAGTCTGGAGGTTTAGGCCAAAAAAAAAATAGGTCTGTTTACGGTAACCCGACCGACCCTAGTTTTTTCGCGCGACCCTAGACTTTTTTTTGGCATTTGGGGAAAAAAAAAAAAAAAAATCCTTGTTTTTTTGGCAAAATAACGTAAAAATATGGTTTTTTGGAAAAAATAAAAATAAAAAAAAATAAAAATCCCGACCTACCGACCCTATTTTTTTGGCCTAAGTTACCGTAAACAGACCTATTTTTTTTGTGGCCTTATTCCGCTCAGCGGACACGCCTGCTCAAACGTGCAAAGCTCATCAACTCGCTTCGTTGATCCTCCTTGCATTTGGGATTGGATCGTTGAAAAATCTGGTTTGGAATGTCACTGTACGACCGGCACACAAACTTGTGCTTAATGAAACACAAATGGTTTTCTTTCGTTTCTTTGTATTGTAGGAGGATTTTGTGGCTGATGCTGTAAGTCTAGCTCGGGGCAATTTGCATTAGATGCATGAGGATGCAGATCCTAATAAAATGAAAAGTATAAATGAGTGCATATAAGGCACAGTACAAATAAAACTTGGTTTTGTCATTTCACTGTCGGTGCAGGAACACAAAAGGAATTTCTTTTCTTTGTTTTCTGCAAGGCTCCCCACAGATGCTCTATTTACAGAGTCCCGGGACTCCCAGTTATGATTTTAAGGGGGTCCAATGACCCCTTCAGCGTAATAACTAACAGGCGGTTACATCAGTACTGATGGTACGCACGATAACCCCAATTTAGTGCGTCCCGGGACCCGCTCTTTCAAAGTTTAGTGCGTCCCGGGATCCCCTCGAAGAATTTCTAGTACGTTTTTTTTCGGCTTCTAGTGCGTATACGACGCAGGGACGCACAGTTTGTGGAGCCCTGAATTATATTATGGGAAGATGATTTGACGCACTAGGCTTCCGCATGCTAGTATGACATCCGACGAGGAGGCAGATGTTCAATAAGCATTAATGAGTACAGATAAGGTACAGAGACTGTAAGTTGCCATCTGCACTCCGTGATAATGACCTAATTTAGTGCCCTTTAGCGTTTCCCTCGTAGTTATATGTCTAATGAGGAAGCAGATGTTTACAAAGTATTACTGAGTGCAAATAAACTATACAGTCTGAACCGACAGTCTGATACAATACTTTCTCCGACGAAGCAGACCGCCTCCACCCTAAAACACACACACACACACACACACACACACGCTCGCACGCACACACACACACACTCTCACTCACACACACACACACACCTACCCACACACACACACACACACACACACTCACACACACACACACAGACCACACACTCACACACACACACACACACACACACACTCACGCACACACACACACACACTCATACACACACACACACACACACACACACACACACACACACACTCACACACACACACACACTCACGCACACACACACACACACACACGCACACACACACACACACACACACACACAGACCACACACTCACACACACACACACACACACACACACACACACACACACACCACACACAGACCACACACACACACACACACACACACACACACACACACACACTATATAAGAATATACAGTCTAGGCACGAGGAGGGTGGGAGGGGTGATAGAGAAAACGACCTCGAGCAAAAGGAAGGAGAACAGGAGAAAGGGAAGACAAAGAAGAAGATTGAGAAGATGATTGGACCCGCTCAAACAATGATCGACAATCATTTTGGTAACTGCCGTAACTACACCCTGCCAACTGCAAATTGATATTCGACTAGTTCGAGCAGGATACTGAAAAAACATTACGAAAACGAAATAAAAAGAAAACAAAGAAAACAAAGAGGATAAAGAAAATGACAGAAAAGAAGGCAGAGCTAGAGGAGCAGGTAAAATAAGTGGAAGCAGAAAGAAGAAAGAGAGAGAAAAAACAACAGAAGAAAAAAGGGAGAAAAGGAGGAGACGAAGGAGAGAGGGAATAAGGCAGCCGAACTAAATGAACTCTGTTTCCTAGTACACCAACATCAGTCATTATGTGGTGCGGTTACTCAAAATGTCTCCAATGCAGAGCTTCGACTACAAAGAACCATTAGCTACAAATATTGTGCCTTTGTAAACGAAATCAATCACCATGTAGCGCACTTACGCAACTTTTTTCTCTCAAATTCCATCCATGCCATGTTGTAACAAAGAACCATCAGCCAAAAACACGAACTGCCCGAGGACAGGAAGCGTCCAAACTTCCGTTTCGAAGCATTGGGACCACTTCAAATCAATCTGGCTGCGCTTCCGAATAGCCCTGGGAATGAAAGACTGTGTTCCTAGTTACGAAAGTTAGAGAGAGAGAGAGAGAGAGAGAGAGAGAGAGAGAGAGAGAGAGAGAGAGAGAGAGAGAGAGAGAGAGAGAGAGAGAGAGAGAGAGAGAGAGAGAGAGAGAGAGAGAGAGAGAGAGAGAGAGAGAGAGGAAGAGAGAGAGAGAGAGAGTGAGAAAGAGAGAGAGAGAGAGAGAGAGAGAGAGAGAGAGAGAGAGAGAGAGAGAGAGAGAGAGAGACAGACAGACAGAGAGAGAGAGAGAGAGAGAGTAACACAGACAGAGAGAGAAGGTCCCCCGGTTACGATTCCTTACTATGCACTTCAACATTTTAAGACGGCAGCCAGCCAGTTGTCAAATGTTGTACTTTTACATGCTATAAGATATAATCAAAGCTTCGACTTCTCATTGCTAAAATGTCGGTATCATAGAACTGGAAAGTTCCAAACTAACATGACTAAAAATGCAGCCAGTTTTATAATGCGAGCCAGCACTATCCAACTCAAAATGCTGATCTCCAAGGTCAATTTATGTGCAGACCTGCTAGTGACTTAACCCCCTTCGTAAGTACACGCAAGCACAAGACCAGGTTCGCACGGAAAATATCCTGTAATCCATGACAGAGTTCGGTGGGTTATAGAAACACGAAAGTACCCAGCATGCCTCCCCCGAAAGCGGCGTAAGACTGCCTAAATGGCGGGGTAAACACGGTCATACACGTAAAAATCCACTCGTGCTAAAAACATGAGTGAACGTGGGAGTCTGAAGCCGATGAACAAAGAAGAAGAAGAAGAAGAAGAAGAAGAAGAAGAAGAAGAAGAAGAAGAAGAAGAAGAAGAAGAAGAAGAAGAAGAAGAAGAAGAAGAAGAAGAAGAATGCCAAAGTCAACCAATCAGCATTCCATTTCATTACTTAAACGTCAGCCAGTTATACACTCAACAACAACATTATTGCACCCATTTTCGTACCCCAACTAAAACATTCATTCCCGAGTTATTTCATTCAAACTTTCTATGCAATGTAAGTCAGTCCACTTGGCTCTCTGGCATACTTTTTGGATCAATAATTCCTTTTTCAGGGGTCACGTGACCGCCTTCCAAATAAGACCAACCTGAAAAAAGTAAAGGTGCAATAATTTTTAGCCAAGTTTATATTCGAGCCCATCACTCTCCAACTCAATGTGCTCAAGTCAACCAATCAACATTCCAATCCCGTCTCTCGTTTTTTTGTTTTTCACATTTTGTGTTTCAGTTATGGCGCGAAAATGGAGTGCCGATAGCGTTGTGTAGTGCGGCCTTAATGTCAGCCATGATGGACAATTTGCAGAACACAAAGATAAAAGGCCCCCAGGGGTCTGTGTGCACACGACAGATTAATTGTGAAAACAGGCTGGCCAGAACAGCGCCACTTGAGCGGTTACACACGAGTAAGCAAATCGATAAAGCCATCGATCAATTAGATCAGGTGACAGAAGAGTGAATGGAGAGAGAGAGAGAGAGAGAGAGAGAGAGAGAGAGAGAGAGAGAGAGAGAGAGAGAGAGAGTGAGAGACAGAGACAAGGAGAGAGAGAGTGAGGGGGAGAGACAGAGAGAGAGAAAGAGAGAGAGAGAGGGGGATGAAGGAGGGGTTGGTTTGGTAGGGAGGATGTCCGAGGTTACTTGAGGTCTGGAAATATGGAGTTCAATATGGAGGACTGCGAAGGGTACCTGCACCACTGGAGAGCGCAAATGGAAAACGATCAACCATGCTCAATCATTTTTGAACAGAAGCAAGGTAAGCCAAAGTAAGGTCAGGTAGTTTCACACATTTATGAGGGGGGTTTCCTCCTGAAAATTCGGTCTTAATTTCACAACGAGCTACAACAATACAGTAAGTAGCTCCCTCTGCATTTCAGCAGACAAATCCATTCGTACAAACAATACCACCCCGCTCCCAAAGCAATTATCTCAGAAAATAAGACAAGAGAATGTCAAATGTGCAGCAAAAGCCATGAAAGCAAACTGGACCAAAACAATTCACTGAGTACATCAAAAAGCGCTCGATTAAGATAAGATTGATCACAAGGCAGAATAAAGTACGATGAGCGATGCGAGGTGTGCAAGGAACCAAAACATCTCACCCACAAATGCAGTCTGATATCTCCTCCATCACCCCTTTATCCTCCTCTTCCGCCTCCTGCATGACGCGTACAGGTTACTACGTCACGCGTCGCACCGACGTCACTAGCGAGTCAACGCGTCGTCAGAGTGACGTCACGACGGGACGAGGTATCCAATGACGCATTGCGGACGAAATGACGAGTGATGGTAGGCTGTGATGAGTACTCTTTACGTTGTCTCACCATAGAGTAAACACAGAGAAGTTTTGTTGGAAGTTCTGGTCATTTTGGATGCAGGTATGTATTTTTCTGCCAAATCACATCCAACTTTACTCTTTCATGTTGATCTCTGTGAAAAAAATAATTGCAATGAAGACCACGTGTTGCGCTATCACAATCACTACTGCGTTTCCTATGTTGGTCGACGTTTGTAATGATTATATCCAGTACAAATCCAGTGCAATTCAGGACGTCAGGAAATTCACTGTATATCCATTGTCACTGTGATTTCAAATCTCTGATGTCATACACGTGTGAAAATAATTTTTTTCGACTGATTATAATACCATTGAGACTACTCTCGGTTGCATTATTCACCACGTTTCTACACGTTTCCTGCAAAACTCAGAGAACTAAAACACACATGCTAAACGCAGAAAGAAAAGACATAAGATCGGTACCTCAACACATGACAATACGACTGCCGCTCACCACAGCATGAACAAGCGGAACGCGAACATTGAACTTCACCTTTTACTTCACAGTTAAATATGGAAGAAGGCCAGTCCTCAATAATCACAAACTAGGCTTTCCCATAAACGGTATGCTTCACTTGCCAAGAGCGTAATAGAACTCTAGCTTCCATTCACAATTAAATGTGGGAGCAGACCATGCACATTTACCTAGAGGCCTCAATTCACAAACTTGGCTTTCCCATGAAAGTCATGCTTCACTTGCCAAGAGCGTAATATATAACTCTAGCTTCCAATCACAATCAAATGTGGAGGAAGACCATGCTCATTTAACTACATGCCTCAATTCACAAACTAGGCTTTCCATAAAATTCATGCTTCACTTCCCAAAAGCGTAATGATTATAACTCCCAGTGTAAACTAGACCAACTGCACAGAATTTCCTCCACATTCATAAGCCTGAGCAAACAATGTGGGGAATGACTCCCGAGCACTAGCGACTCGGCCGTTTCCTTTTTTTTGCACAATCAGCGCGAAATCGATACGATCAGGAATAAATCAAAGCCACGATTCTGTTGTCCTCACTCGAAGCAAATCAGATCAGCTTAGCTGCTTGCTCGTATGAAGCAGACGAACTTCTTGGAATGGTCAATCCAATCTGCTTGAAAGACAAGCATTTCGTCTAGGAGGAAGGAAGGGGTGTGCGGTTGGACGGGGGTGGGGTGGGGTTTATGCACAGAGCACTGACAATTTGTGTGCATTTGGGGAGGGAGGAGGTGCATTAAAACACCAACCATTTATCTTTGCATCAGATGGGGAGGGGGTGAACATTGGGGAAAGTGTGAGGGGGGTGGGCGGGCATAAAACACCATCCATTTATGTAAATATAAAGGAGTGTCGGACGGTGGGTAGGGGTATAGAGCCCGCGACGGGCAAGGAGGGATGGAGGCAATGAGCACCCAACAATGTATGTGCATATACCGTTGGTCTGGTACAGCTGTCAGCAATTTCACGCTACTCTGTGGGGCCTTGGAAAAGATTCTGTCTTGGTGATGGAGTGTCCTGCGAGCCTTAACGAGAGTTTCAACACTTTTCGTCTGGGAGGCCCATCAGAAATAAAAGAAGACTTGCACTCAAAAGCTGTTCAATTCTGGCATCGCGCTGTATTTGCATATCCACGAGGCCAGGCACCGAAGAACTGCTTTTTTATGCAAACATCTTAGTACTTGTGGGCTATTTGTGGAACTGCAAACATGCAAACACATGCGAGTCATAATTTGGAAATTGCGTTGACCTAAGCATTTGCGGGCGATGTTTAAAACTGGATACATGCGGGGTATAATTTACATTTGAAACTTCGTACATGCAAGAACTCGTAAGGCCAAAAAAAAGAAGGTGTGGTTACGGTAACATAGCCCAAAAAAATAGGGTAGGAAGGTAGGCAATCACTTTTTTTTTTAACTTTTTTTGTCTAATGTGTACAAATTAAACCTACTTGACAGGGAAATAAGTGTGCGACTCGGGCGCTTTCGCTTTCATTGCGTTTTCTGCACTCGTTTTTTTTTCTTTTCTTCTTCTTTTTTTGACAAATGTAATAAAAAGTTACAGGGTCGGCCCCTAAAAATAGGGTAGGTCGGGTTACCGTAACCACACCTATTTTTTTTTTTAGGCCTAAGATATAATTCGGAACCGTGTACACACAAGAGCCTATAAATTATATTCGGATCTATGTTCTACCCGGTACAAAAAAGCCCATGAGTTGAAGATCTAATCCTGGCATTGCACTATTTGCAAGTTCACTTGGTCATGCACCGCAGAACTGCTTAAGTGTGCAAACATCTGAGAACCAGTACGCTATTTTTGGAACTGTGTATGACCAAGAACCTATAAGTTATATTTGAAATTGTGTTCTATATTTCATAAAAAAAGACCGTTAAATCAAGGATCTGCTGCCCATGTTTCACAAGAAGCTGCTAGACCTTATTAACGTTGAGTGGTAATTCTCCAACATTTGCAAATCTCGAAAAAACGTAGTGCTTCTCACACAAATTGCAAATCCCACTGAAAAAGTAGGCCAGTACACCTGACACATAAGTATAAAATTATCTGAGAAGAATAAATCGTGCACATAAAACAATGTCTCAAAAACAATAAACAATAATAAAAACGCAAACAAACTAGATGCAAGGAACGTTACCCCAATGACATTTATCAACAAACGACAAGCAAGAGATAAGGACGCCTCAATCCGCAATACCACAATTGAATATCTACGACCTTTGGAGAACATCTCCTCTCCTCTCAGCCAAATGAAAAACCCGATCAGTTTTTAACCCGAACGCGCGACGGGCGTAAAGTTTAAAGCTTGCAGGGTGAGAATTCCAGCCGTGCACGACTAGGGGGGGGGGGGGGGGGGGGGAGACGGGAGGAGAGAGAGAGTCTGATCAATACTAGAGAAATGTTGGAGACAGGAAGTTCGATAACACTGGGCTTCTCCGACAGAACGTTTACAATTTATCAGCCTATATGTCTGCACTGTCGAAATCGAAACCAAAATCTCAAAAACTAAAAAAAACCTTACAAAGACATGCGACAAATCTGCTGCAATCTAACGTCATTTGATTTATTCCTTTGAGCCACTCCTTTATATTTACATAAATGGATGGTATTTTATGCCCGCCCACCCCCCTCACAAGTTGAGAAATAAAAATTAAAAAAACCCACACATTGTTACCCCTCACTGGGTTCTAACTTCCACACGTGCACTCGTCTTTTGCATGAGCCGGCTTCTGCGTGCATGGCCATTTCCTCCCGCCATTTAAGGAGTCGAACTCCGTTTTTGGGAGGGAATATGCTGTTTTTGTGTGTGTGTTTCCAAAACCAACCTAATTCTGACATGCATGACAGGATCTGTTTTGTGCCTATTTAATCTCGTGTGTGTGCGATCACACACTCGCAAAACAGCAGGTCCGCACGTACCTTGACCTCGGAGATTAGAAAAGTCTCCTCCCTCAAACCCACCAGGGGCAGCGGGGATTCGAACCCCGAACCTTTCAGTTTGGAGGCTTTATGACTTGGCTTTTACCCCGGATATCACAAATTATCAATCTGCTCGCCCATAAACAAGTTGAAACTTCAATATCTTTTCTCAGCCATACCGAACAAGTATTGTACATTAACTAGTCTTTATTTCAAGTTTCAATGGATTACTGAACTGTATTAAACAATACCACAAATAGGGAGATGCGATATTGTAATTTGTTTTAAGGTAAAACATCTACACTTATTTGCCTTTATTGAAGTATATACAGCACTGATCTTAACTAACCTATAGTGAATAGGGGGATTTAATATCTGTAATTCAAACACGTACATTCGAATCCGTTGGGTGACAATTTGCCAACGCACAACTCTACATACATATTCGAGAAGCAATCACTCAGAGCCTAATTGAAATTAAACTAGTTGGCAATTCCTCAACCGTGTTAATGAAACCAAGACACACTAGCTACAATGTATCAGATGTTCAACCTACAGCCTTAGCGGAGAAGCCATCCCGCGCTGACTCGTCAATGGTGTAGACTTGTCTTCAGACCTCAGCACTTTCAGAGCAACATTTCTTTGTATCTGTACACTCGATCAATCTCGTTTTTTTGAGAAAATCTATAGTGCCTAAAATGCATAAACATTTCAAGCTATAGTCATAGTGGAGGAGCCATCCCGCGCCAATCCCTCAAGGGCGTAGTAGAGATGCCATCTGATCTCTGTAGTATCACAGCAACATTTATTTGTATCTGCGCACTTTATCAATCCCGTTTTTCCAGGGAAAATCTCTTCGTTTGCTATGCTAGGCGTGCATGGCTATTGTCACATCTCGCCGTTGCCTTTGTCTATCCTTTGTCCGTCTTCTCGTTTGATGAATCAAATTTCATTTGCGTCCTTTCATCGTGTCCTGCGAATCGATTTTCTCCGGGTTCGCGGTTTCACGCTATCCGTTATGTGGGTCACACTTTTTTTCTTCTCCCAACAGAACCCAGGAAGCAATTGATTCAGGCTTGATCTCACGGTTTTACTCCCCTATTGGGAAGAAACGTGTCAGCACTTGGCCAGGTCATAGAATTTCGAGGCG
>NC_090247.1:59126212-59128712 GCF_037325665.1 Littorina saxatilis
TGGTTTTGCGTGTAGTTTAAAGCGCGTGGGGTCTCCATATGTGCTCTATTTCTGCTACACTATCCACAATGGTGCGGTAGTGTGTATTTATATGGTTAGTGTACATTGTCAATGCTCGTCGCACACTCATAAGCGTGTTCGTCATTGCGTGCGTGCGTGCGTGCGTGCGTGCGTGCGTGACAATATCCTCTGGGTGGATTATGTTCTGATCTTTTACCGAAGGGATAGGTTTGACAGGGAAAGTCAGTACGGATTTATTTGGCAGTCATGCAAACACTGTTCCACCCTGCAGGCTGCGGACATGGCTATGTCGATGTTGATTCACTTTGATCTATGACTGTATTTTCCACCATAGTCAGTTCTGGCACGCTTTCCAGGACGTTCCCACGGACAAGATTTTCTACTTTTTGAAAGAGATTAGGATTTTTATTAACAAGATGTGTAAATAAACGACTACGGAAGATTCTGAGTTTGAAGAAACCTTGTACGAGCTTCGTGAAGTAGACTTATGAAAGTCGACTTCACCCAATTAATATAAGGCTTTACGTCGGTCCTTCGAACATAAATCCTACTTAAGTATACCAACACCCTTCTACTTTACTGCTTGATTCTTAGTGAGATCAATATAGTCTGTATGTCTTCAACAATCTCCCCTGCGTGTCCTAGCTGTGTGTTTTGAACTGTTTATGCGAAGAAATTCTGAATAACATTTTGTTTAAACCAACAATCTCCTCTATATCATCTGCGAGCCCTTGATAATTCTCAACGCCGTTCTTCCGGTAGCTGGATAATTTCTCCTTCCGTGTTCTTGTAGCCTATCTGAAGTTAGGTGGTCCTTCCTGTCCCTGCTGTCTCTCCAAGCGCGGATCATGTGGCAGGAATAATTCCTTTCCTGTCTCTTGCGATTTATCATCGACCATGGTGTTGGTAGCAACGGAAATCACCGTCACCTCCTTTGAATCATAATTTAGAATTTCTCCCGACAGAGAAAATCTCGTCAAGGAGGGCGTGCAATGGCGACTGTTGTAATGTGTGTTTATTCAGTCATAGTAAAAAAGACAAAGCCTGCTTAATTGTTCCAAGAACCATTAATTCATATGTCCACATCTCCAACTTGACTAAGATTTGATACCTGAAGTATCACAGAGATACTTATACTGAAACACCATAATATAAGCAATTCTCGTGGTATTTTTACATTTAGTCAAGTTTTGAATAACTGTTTTAACATAGACGAGGGTCGTGGTGTATGTGTGTGTGTCTGTGCGTGTGTGTGTGTGTGTAGAGCGATTCAGACTAAACTACTGGACCGATCTTTATGAAATTTTTCATGAGAGTTCCTGGGTATGAATTCCCCAGAAAATCTTATTAGTGAAATGGTAATGGTACCGTTTTCAAGGCAAGACTGTGTATTGTTCATGGCGAAATGACAACAACGTAAAAAAGCAAGAAAAAAAAAGCAAGATCCCCTTAATGGAATCAATAAGTTATCCAATTGAAACGGCCTAACATCTACCTTGTTGCAAGATTCAGGAAGACTTACTGCGGGAATGTGCTTTCACGACATGTGCTGCTCATATTGATGCACCGTGCCTTACACTAACACGTGTAAAATCCTTCCATCGTCATCCCCCCAACAAATCCAATTCAGCGTACAAGCCAATTTCCATTCTTCGCGTAGCATGTTTTCATAAACCTTTCTCAACGTGTCTTTCAAAGCTCCCTCACCCACCCATCCCCCCATTACCTTACTCCCTCTCCATTTGACACCGTCGAAGAGACGACCCAGGTCAGTGGGTCACCGCCAGGGTCGTTGACAAAGGGAAATGTCCACACAGACAACAATTTGTGTCAGTAGTTGTGAACAGCAGTTGTCACCCCTGAGACCTGTTTATTGACCTTTCTCTCGGAAACACAAGCAGTCCCACGACAGCAAAATCAGACGATTGCAAGCAGCATTCAGGGAAGTTTGTGCAAGTGAAATTAACAGCAGAAACAAGACAAACACGCTACACACGATTTCGTTGTGTTGTACGTTTTTTTTCTAAATCACACGAAGCCCCTTTTTTGTGGGAAGGAAGAAGAAATACAAGGAAAGCTCAACTTTCACGAAGACATCTTCATCAGCTCTTTACTAGCTAACAAAGAAAACATAACCGGAATAAGAACAAAGAGGAAAACAGACACCAACAGTTTAAAAACAAAACACGCACTCACAAAAGCTTTTTTTTTAAATTTTTTTTTAAACATTTGATCAAATACACCCTGACATAGTAATTGTTGGACACGATACACTTTCGGAGAATTAGCACCTGATCTTTTGCAAACAAACCCATCTCATTAAATCAAAGATCTCATTAGTGAAAACAAATCAAGAGATCGTTCAAGAGATACTCTCTTAGTTTCTCCCATCGTTGAAAGCTAATAAACTTTATTTAAAAACGGGAAACATACAATGACACCCGCTTAGTATGTCAGGTGGAAAGTTTTCATCCATTGT
>NC_090247.1:59133712-59148712 GCF_037325665.1 Littorina saxatilis
CGCAGAAAAATTAATTCAATGTCCTTGAAATTCCTAAAGGAATTTCCCCTGGAATTGACCTTTGAAAGAAAGGTGACACCGAAAAAGACCGTGCCATTTGAAAAGGTGTACTGGAAAGACCTTGACTCATTTTGTATGCGCCTAGTTATTTCGAACTGTGCACCTGCGCTTCATACAATATGTTTCCTCTTTCGTTTTATTTCTTTATTTTGTAGTGGAATGTCAGGAGAGATATCAATGGTGACCAAGTCCATTTAAATGAGATGTGTTTTTACGGGGTCTGGTACAGTCGGAATTTCCCTTCCCGTGATCGTGATGATACCCCCCCTTTGGGGCCCTCGTAGAACCTGGAATGTGACAAAAACGCACACGCTAAAACTTTTATCTATGCTCTTAGAAATAACATTGTGAAGTGGCAGACCATTCTTCAATTCATGATATTCAAGCCCAAACCAAACAAGGAACACTAATAACTAATTAAGCAACAAACCAGTCCAACAATATGCATACACGCACCATTGCCATTCGCGCACAGCAGCGCCTGGGGACATACGCAGAAAGTACCAGGGAGATGTAGGTTCGTCGCTGCTCAGGGATATCAGCGATATTTTACAGCTGATGCTATTTCTGCAGCGTGATACTACAAACATGACCTGAGCCTTGGGCAAAAAACAGGACAAAACTGAATTATTCTCTGAAGAGATCAAACAACCAATGGGCACGTTTTATTTGTAATTGGGGCAGCTTATGTTGTATATATACAAAATATAGTTATTTGATATGGTCAATTACATCGGATGCAATGACTGATGCAATTAATTGTCTTTGCCTGGAACAGACCCAGTTGATTTTTGTTTAACTGTGAATGAGAAAAGTGTGTGTTTTGTGATGCGTCGCGAAATTGCAAACATAAACCAGCCATACAAAAGAGGATAAAACTGGATCACGTTCCCAAGAGATGAAACAGCTCTCAGCGGAAATTTGATTGGGGGTTTCTCTGTCAGCAGGGCAGTATGTTTACTTTGGGTCAATCATTTTGGTTGCACTGACTGATGCAATGAACTTTTTGTGTGTGTGTGCGTTGTACCGAATCAGACCGATGATTGTTATTTCATTGTGATTGAGAACATTATGTGTATAGTGCTGCAATATGTCTGCATGAAAAAGTGCGTTTACTTGTGCATTGAGTCAATCATTTCGGCTGCCATCGCTAATTCGATTCATTGTCAGTATTCAGGTCAAATTATGTTCAGCTTACTCTGCTTGGGAAAATGACATGCAAAATACTCCAGAGTGCAATAAATCATGCATGTGTATCGCATATAATGTGCCTTAATATTCATTTTTGCAAACGAAATTCCCCCCAGCAGACGCAGTAGGACAAGCATAAGACAGACAGACAGACAGACAAACAGACAAACAGACTGACAAAAACAAAGAAAGATACAGTCAGAGACTGAGATCGTCACCTCAATGCACTATAGAGAGCTTTTCAACTCCAATCAACTAAAAGCTGACGTCAGCTCTTAGCGTAGCAAGATCATTCTGGCGAAATGACCCCAGAGCTAATTGAACGAGTTGTACGGCTAACCGAGTCTAAACCACGCCAAGACGTCAATCAGACTATCAGGATAGTTCGCAAGATAACAGCGGAGGATAACACAGTCTCGGGGCACGAAAAATGCTAATTTACAAAATGCTAATTTACAAAGTCCCCGGTCGTTCCATCTCAGGCGCTAGCCATTGACCCCCTGTTATGTCGCCAGTCATTTGGGTCGGCTGGAAAACTCTGGAACTATTTGCCCGCAAGCGCACTGATTGATCCCTCAGAGGGTTTTGATGAGCAGAGAGAAAGTGCTCAACTTCTCGTGGTGCCCTAGTTGTTCTCGAATGTGGACGAAGTTTGAGGTTGAATGATTTGTCTTTTGTGGGTAGTACGGCGTATTTCTGATGTGCTGATTTTTAGAAAATTGCTAACAGACAAATCGAATAAATGGATATGAGCAAAGGCCAATGCGTAAACAAATCCTGAAACTTTTGAAATTCTATCACAATTGACCCCCCAAGACGAAGTGTGATCGATAAGAAGAAGACCACCCAAGACGTGTCACTCGCCTTCTGGCTCGGCTGGACAATTCTGGAACCATTAGCCTGCGAGCGCACTGATTGGTCCCTTGGTAGTTTAGCTAGCGGCGATTTTAGATGAGAAAGCTCGGCTAGGTTTGGGAAAGAAATTTGCCACAATCTTGTGGGGATCTTTGTCGTTTTAAATTGTGGGAGAAAAAGAACAAGCTCTTTAAGGGATGGGGTTGTCAGGAGCGTCAAAGATGCCACTCTTGTGACCGTAAACGACTAGATGATGGGTTTGAGTATGAAGACATTAGCGCCGAACATCGTAGTAGGCTCTCTCGGGACATTGACTATTAACACTGTGGGTTTCAGTGTTAGTGTCAATCTTGCTGCTGCTTCTGGTGGGTTAAGGTGAAGATTTTCCGATCTCCCAGGTCAACTTATGTGAAGACCTGCTAGTGCCTTATCCTCTTTCGTGTGTACACGCAAGCACAAGATCAAGTGCGCACGGAAAAAATCCTGTAATCCATGTCAGAGTTCGGTGGGTTATAGAAACACGAAAATACCCAGCATGTTTCCTCCGAAAGCGGCGTACGGCTGCCTTAATGGCGGGTTAAAAACGGTCATACACTCGTACAAAAACACGAATGTACGTGGGAGTTTAAGCCCACGAACGCAGAAGAGGAAGAAGAAGCTGTTGCTTCAAAAAAACAGCAGAAGACTGACGACTGACGTTTTGTACATCCATGATTAGTTCTCTTATTTTGGTTACGTTAAATATACTCTCGGTGATAAACTTCGTTGTAGTTATTTCTTCGTGGACAATAAAGGGTTTGTCATTGTTATTGTCATTTAAGGTCCAAATAAGCACGAACAGACAAAGCTATTTCTTTCTCTAAACTGAGTCAAACAAAACCCACCGTATAGAACCGCAATAGGACTGCGAAGCATCGATTTTCTCCTTTAGCATGTGAACATGGTTTTGCCATGGTAATGTAATTTCCATTGACGACAGGGCAAGGGGAAGTCTACACAATGTACGCAGGGTCTAGAATACTGAAACGCAGAAGACAAATTACTTCTACGCAACTCCATCAGCACCTTGAATATTAACCAGTGTTTTGCTCATAAGGCAGTGTTGTACTTCACCAACTCGATGCCAACCTAAAGGGGGTTGGGGTGGACGGCAAGAGAGGGGGGTGGGAGGTGGAGGGGGCGGATCTATGGGGTAGAGGGAAGAAAAGACAAGTAAGGACTGACAAAAACTGCCTCTCCATAACAGCGCCTTCCATATTTCAGATTGTTTTCGTCATAAGACAATGCTGTATTGCAGTAGTCCCATGGTTAATGTAAGAGAGGGGAGGGATAGGGTGGGGTTACTGGTAGGGAGGGAGCGTTGGCGGGTAATGAAATTTAAAAAAAACCCAAAAAACAATAAACACAGCAATCGCTCGCTTCATGAATGACGGGAATGTACCACACTTTGTTTCGCTGCGCACAAGGATAAAGCATATATTATGTAAATACTGACCTTCCAAGGAAGAAAAAATCCAAACAAATACGTCACAGCACGCTGGTTTCTGATAACAAAGCTGGCAGCAGACACGAGGAGGAATCATTTCACCACACTCGTTCACTCGGGGTAGCATTTATCATTCAAGCCCCAGCTCAGTGTCTGCATTCATCACAAACAATAGAAAATAAAATTCAAAATCCTTTGCAGAAGCATCACACCTAGGCATGGTGTTACAATAGGGCGGTCCTTGATTGAGTCAGAAGTCGAGTTCGCGAAGTCTTTTTGTAACAAGAAGAGCAAACGCTCGATCGAGTCACTTTCGCAGTTCTGAATATTATATGAGGCATCAGATGGACAGGAAGAAATTGCTATTCACAACACAATGAGTCACGTTCACATAAAATTTGAGCCCGGTCACTTTTATAGTTTCCGAGAAAAGCCCAACGTTAAGTTGTGTGTTGCCGAACAGAAAAGGCTAGTTATCTCCCTTGTTTTTCTGATAACGTTCGTAAAAGGCTACAGATGTAAATACTTTGATGTAAAGAATAATCCTACAAAGTTTCAATCACATATCCGATGAACTTTGTCAAAGATATAAAATGTCTAATTTTTCCTTTGACGCTGACCTGTGACCTTGAAAAAGGTCAAAGGTCAACGAAACCATCGTTAAAGTGTAGAGGTCATTGGAGGTCACGACTAAACAAAATATGAGCCCGATCGCTTTGATAGTTTCCGAGAAAAGTCCAACGTTAAGGTGGTGTCTACGGACGGCCGGCCGGACAGACTAACACTGACCGATTACATAGAGTCACTTTTTCTCAAGTGACTCAAAAACCTCAGTGCCAAAGCATGGTGCATAGAGCTTCGTGATGTCAACTTCACGAAGCCGACTTCGCCCTATTAATATTTGTAATAGGGACAAACAAATTCAAAATCTTCCGCACTAAGAGTTCTTCTGGCCATGGGACAAGAGGCCTATGTATCAAGCCTGATGGTGGGGGAGTGGACCAAGCAGACGATGACAGCTATAGAACAGTATTGATGAGCTGTCAGAATCGAAAGATTAACGTCTGATGAATGAAGTTTCAAATACGAAATGCACTTTGCAGTCTTAGCTTTTGCTGAACGCGTGATAATCAGATATCAATTCATCAAATGCGAGTCAGCGATCTCTGAGGTCATTTGAATTACGCGCGCATTCACGCACGCACGCACGTTCTCACGCACGTTCACACACACACACACACACACACACACACACACACACACACACACACACACACACACACACACACACACACACACACATACACACACACATAAGGACACACGCACACACACCCACACCCACCCCCCCCCCCACACACACACGCACACACACATAAGGACACACACCCACCACCCCCTCCCCCCACACTCCCCCCCCACCCCCGCACACACGCCAACCACAAACGCAAAGCACTTTATCAGTGCTGAGTCGTCAAAAAAACTTCCAATTCACCACACGCAATCCCAACCCGTCAAGAAATCTCTCAAGGCTCGGCCTCGGGAGTAGAGATGACCACCGTTTCCGATCGGAGCATGAAATACGGCCCATCTTTCTCTCGTTAGTGGCAACAATAAGGGCAACGAATCTCGTAAAGCCAGGGAGATAAACGATAGAAATATTGCCACGCCCTGTAACGGCCGATACGCCCGAGGCAACGGAACATGATCGATGGTGTTGATGCTGTGAGGTTACAAGCGGGGATCGTTCCAATGGTGTTCTCTCTGTGCTGGAGAATGTGTGGGGGAATGGAGTATGAAGCAGGGACGTTGTTGACATTGGGGATAGAGGGAAGAGGGGAGAGGAGGGAGGGAGGGAGGGAGGGGGAGAGAGAGAGAGAGAGAGAGAGAGAGAGAGAGAAAGACAGAGACAGAGAGAGAGACAGAGAGAGAGAGACAGAGACAGAGACTGACAGAGAACGAGAGAGAAAGATAACGTGTGAAAAAGAGAGTGAAAAAGAGAAATAGACAGTGTTTGTGTGTGTGTGTGTGTGTGTGTGTGTGTGTGTGTGTGTGTGTGTGTGTGTGTGTGTGTGTGTGTGTTTGCAAGTCTTTGTTAATACTAACTAATTAACTCTCAGACTTCAAAAGGCTTGTCTCTTCCAACCCGCAAGGAAAATATAATAGAATCTGGACTGAGATGAGGGAAATGAGAAGATAGCCAGCTTTCCTTATAGAAGAAAAATGTGAAGCTTTGCTGAGCCTTTGCATCACGTTTGTTCGCGTTCAAAATCGACCTCAATTAAAGCCCTGAGGTCTAATGGGAAAAAGATGTGAAGTTTAAAGTAAGCGCCTTACCGCCTTTGCTGTTGTGGCTCAGATCAACACAACGAGAAGCAAAAAATCTCGGAAGTGATGGTATCACACTTGAGCCTTATGGGTGAATGAACCTCGCAGAAGATGACAAAGGACAGGATGTTCTTTTGATGTTAGCAGTCGGCGAAACGACAAAACGTATTCTAAATAGACGGGCGCGTAGCTTAGTGGGAAGACGTCGGCCTTCTGCGGGGAAGGTTCGGGGTTCGAATCCCGGTGTGTGTGTGTGTGTGTGTGTGTGTGTGTGTGTGTGTGTGTGTGTGTGTGTGTGTGTATGTGTGTGTATGTGTGTGTGTGTGTGTGTGTGTGTCTCTCTCTCTCCCTTCAACTCACAAACAGAGGCCTAAAGCAGACGACAATTCATTCATTATTCCTCTCAGACACGCAAAATCAATGAAGCGAACCTAGCCTGGACGGTGCAAGGAGGAGATAGAGACGAACATGACGCCATCGCAATCGCAATCGCAATCGGAAAACCATTCGCCCTTGACAAAAATCAATCAGCAATGAATTATTCACACATCCCACGCAGTAACGCCATCCCGCGCTGCACTTTATGATCATAATTATTACCGGCTGGCGTAGATTAAAACGGCGATGGTATCATTTGGACTACAAGGAAGAAATCAACTTTGGGAGAGCCTAAGAAAGTAGAAAAATAATGTGTTCCTTAACATGTCAGTAAAAATACATATAACTGATTATATATTCCTTGAACGGTTGAAAACGACGTTAAACACCAAATCAAGAACAAGAAGATTATATATTACATTAATTTCAGCAGTGCACGTGTTAATAAATTTTAAAAAAGGCAGTGGTCTGGCTTGATAGGGATAGCAAAGATACACATGACAGCGTTCAGGAACATGCGGAATACCAAAATAATGGTACCCCCCAAAATAGACCCGACAAAAGCATGACGTAGCCTACCAATTACTTGTACAAATCGACGAAATAGCAGAACAGGCACAAGTCGGCAACTTTCACAAACGGGCAGAAAGTCAATTCAATCATATATATTCAGAACAGGTTATTTGGTATGCATGTTTCTTATGTGACAGCATTCCTACTGATGCAGATGTCGATCGCATGAGCGGTCGAAAACGGGAGGGTTTTTTGCGTCAATTGTTTAGGGGTACCACAAGAGAACTGCTGTATTTCAGCAATGATTCGGTGGTTTGCTTTTACAAATCATTGATCTAAGAAGAAAAACCTAAGTTTTCCGCGTTTTCTTTAGGCGCTGTCGGATGTCAATACCGCTGTTTATGGTTGACGAGAGAATTTCCCCAACAACAAGAACAAAGCAAGCGAAGGACGAGGACATTTAGCAGTCATCTGAATATTTTAAGCAAACGAGGCATAATTTCTAGCAATGCAGAAACATTCAAGATAATCAATCTCGGTGAACCGGACAGATAACATTGATTTAAGAGAATTATTGACTTTTTGTACGAGAGGAATTTGAAAAACAAAACAAAAACATTCACGCGAGTGGGAAAGGTGGGGGAGGGTCGGGGGGACTCAACAAACCATGAATGCGCATCAGCTTAGTGTTCATACCAGTAGATTTTATTTGCAAAACCAAAATTACAGCATCACGAGAGAAGAACACCTCATTGATCATGGAGGGAGGTCAATGGAGGTGGGGGGGGGGGGGAAGGGGTATTGGAGGAGTTTAACACTTTGTGATAGTGTACTTAAGGAGGGGGGGGGGGGGGTGGGGAGGAAGAAGACTGGGAGAAAAAAAAGGACAATTCGGCTAGCGTGCACCAATTCTTTACCCGTACCACAGACATTGGGCGCTGACCCATGGTATTGATTTTCAGGTTTAAATTCCCACGGCGGAAACCCAGAATGCAATTATCGTACAACCGTTCTTCTTTTCTGACTGTTGCAGAAAGCACTGACAAACATGCACACACACACACACACACAGACACACACACACACACACACACACACAGACACACACACACACACACACACACACACACGCATACACACACACACGCATACACACACACACACACACACACACACACACACACACACACACACACACACACACACACACACACACACACACAACGGGTAGAAACAGCTAAACATCTTTCACATTCGTATTCGTAAAGCGAAAGCCATTCACGACAAGCAGCTGCAAAAATTGAAAAAATTTATGTGCAGATTTTTTTATGAAGTTAAAACAAAACGAATCCTATACACACCCCTATACCGGGGGTGTAATAACAGTTTTCTCCATTCTTCGTCAGTCTGTTGACGAAATGATTTGTATTCAAGTCGGACTTAAGGGGACTTGAATCGCATGTAATGATGGTTGTAATGATAGTTTGTAAGGGAAAGGTGAACAGGCTGTTTTCAGATTGTGGAAGCTCCAGTAAAACAAGATCGAACGGACACCAACAAACGTCGTTTTCAACCGTTCAAGGTTATATCGCGACGGGGAAAGGGGGGGGGGGGGATGGGATAGAGCCACTTGTTAATTGTTTCTTGTTCACAAAAGCACTAATCAAAAAATAGCTCCAGGGGCTTGCAACGTAGTACAATATATGACCTTACTGGGAGAATGCAAGTTTCCAGTACAAAGGACTTAACATTTCTTACATACTGCTTGACTAAAATCTTTACAAACATTGACTATATTCTATACAAGAAACACTTAACAAGGGTAAAAGGAGAAACAGAATCCGTTAGTCGCCTCTTACGACATGCTGGGGAGCATCGGGTAAATTCTTCTCCCTAACCCGCGGGGGGTACACCAACAAACAACGAAATTCTCAAGCAGTTAGCAAAAAAAACAAAAGAGAGAGGAGGAGGGAAGACATCCTGTGTTAACGGATCTGTGAAAAGCAGAATTATAAGTTTCTTCTCTTCAAATGCGGATTAAGGAAGCCCAACACCGTTTTTAGAGACCTTTTTTTGAGAGCAGCTCTAAAATTCTAAAAGTCATATCCGCGTAACTGGATCCGGCGCAGCAAGAAACGACCACTTCAAACCTGTAGTTCAATCGAGAGAGGAAAAAACCCACCCACAAACAATTGAAACAATTGCAGACGATGCTATTTTGAAAACGATTGTGCCTGTTTACGGAACAAACAGTGCAGAGCGGATACATTTTCCGGCGAAGGTAAAGAACTGTTGGGTCTCTGAAGAGGTAATGAAATACTGGAAACCCGGTTCGGTAACATATCACAGTGGAAGAGGGTGTTATTCTGAAAGGAGCATAATCTCATTATTTTGGTAATCCTTCGTGCTTTTGTTGTTGAAAGCCCACGTTTTTTCTCCTCCAAATGACAGTTGCAACACAAAAAGAGAAAAAGAAAAGGCGCAAGTGTAGGATACTTTGCAAGCAAAGAGTCTTGAAAAATTGAAAACTCCATTTCTAACCAAGCTGGTGCTTACAAAACAGTGCACGCATTTTGCTAGTGCATCAATTGTTATCTGAAGAATCATCCATGGACTTTACCAGGGAACAAAAGCATCGTACGAGATTCAAGTATGGAAATACACACTCTGTAATAAAACTAAAGCTTCCTAGTCACGGTTACCAAGTATCCGTTCCTCGTTGTAATCTGATACATCATTGAGTGTGTGATCGTCCATGATATGAACATATTCTTGTGTTGTGAGATAACGTGCGTTGTGTACTTTGCTTGGAAAGGTTGGTAGCTTCATGTTTTCTGAGTTTACAGAGAGAGAGAGAGAGAGAGAGAGAGAGAGAGAGAGAGAGAGAGAGAGAGAGAGAGAGAGAGAGAGAGAGAGAGAGAGAGAGAGAGAGCAGCGGAGAAAGGGAGTGTGGGTGTGTGCTTGTGTGTGTGTGTGTGTGTGTGTGTGTGTTTGTATGTGTGTGCGTGCGTAATAGTGTGTATGTGTTTGTGTGCGTGCGTGAGTGCATGCGTGGGAGTGTGTGTGTGTGTGTGTGTTTGTGTGTGTGTGTGTGTGTGTGTGTGTGTGCGTGAACCAGGAAACATGGCGTGAACCAGGAAACATGGCGCTAGCCAAGAACAATAACTCCAATCTACTCAGCACTTCAAACACTGCGGCTACTTTCTACAACAACCCAAACGACCAGTTGAAAATGAATGAGCTTTTACCAACTACGCTTCAAGCTCGGTGATGTTTGAATGAATTTCCGCATCAGTGGCAGCTAATCAATCGGGTAAATTTCAAAGCTCCAGCGCCAAAAGGTCAAGCCGACGTTAACTTCAGCCAGGGGAGGTAATCGTCCAATCACTGGCATATTTGCTTTGCGAGCGAACGTGGATAATGCAGTTCCAGAAGCTTGAGAGTGGGGGAAAGATTAGATAAGGTGTAAACCGGCCTTTAGTAAACACGACGACGTGCTCACACAGACGAATTAAAATTATAGCCCCGACACCCGCAACCACGCGCACACACAAGCGCAGGCACGCCAACACAGACAGACAAACACTAACTGTAAACACACCCACAACCATACACACACACACACACCACACCACATACACACGATCGAGGGTACACACATTGGCTCCTTAAAAAAAAGAAACACACCAAAAACACACACACACACACACACGCCCCCTTACACACACGCCCCCTTACACACGCACACACACACACACATATACACACACACACACACACACACACACACACACACACACAGTCGAGGGTACAAATATTGGCTCCTGCAAACAAATAGAAATCCTGATCATAATGATAACGAGAACATTGAACATTGGTAATTCTGTATCGGGTTTGTTGTGGAACAACAAAGATATAATTTGTCAAGGTAACCCACTCTTTTTTGCGGATTGGATTAAAAGTGGTATAATGTATGTGAGCGATGTGTGTGAGAATGGACGTTTTAAAGAAGTGTGTGAAAGAACTGGCTACACTGCAAATAGATTGCTTGAGTACAATGTTGTTCGTACAGCTGTACATCTCCTTTTAAGAAATGTAGCTATAGACGATGTAAATTGTTCAGTCTGTGACATTCCGACCTTTTGTGGAAAAAAAGTGAGATCAGTAGATTCTCGTAGGAAAAAAATACAGCCCACCCTGTTCAGAAGGATTTTGGAGAAGAAAGTTAGGATTTGAAATTGACGAAAAGAATTGGAACTTAGCAGCCACTGTCACTAGTGAAGTTTGATTACGTGTACTGCATTGGAAAATATTGCAAAACATTTATCCAACTAATATTTTATTGTGTAAAATGAAAGTGAAGGCTGATAAAAACTGTACATATTGTGAAGATGAACTTGATGTATTGGAGCATGTTTTCTTTGAATGCCCAACCGTGCTCAGGTTTTGGAAATATATTGAAATGTACATATTAGTAAACATTGGCGAAAGAATTAGGTTGAATGTTACAGATGTGCTTTTTGGTATTAAAAGTAACAGCACAAATATGAAGAAGATTAATCATATTATTTTAATCGCAAAGATGTGCGTAAGCATTTAAAAAAAAACGATTCACGATTAACACTGGAAAATATTTTTTGGAAATCATGTTGTTTTGAGATTTCGTTAGTCTGACGTTTTATTAATTAGAAAAAAATTGTTTATTGTCTCTGATTTAAGGTAAAGCATGTAAATGAGAAAGTGTGTGTACACACAGAAAACACACAGTTACCATGTTTGTTATCACGTGTTTATTGATTGATTACAATTTTGGAGAAAAAAACAAAAAAACATTGAGGTTGACACAAAAATATGTAAAAGAAAAACATATGGCAATATTTTTTCTGAGTGCTTTTTTGCAGGAGAAATGTGTTTTTTTGCCTACCCAAGGGCTGATGTTTTGCACTGATTTTGTTTCTGATTTATTAAAGATACATTCCTCCCTGTGTTAAAAAAACAACAACAAAAAAACAAACATTGGCACCTCCGACCTTTCCTTTCTGACAAAGATGAAGTAGAACGTATCATTGTATGTTTTCGTGTCAATTTTCGTGCAAACTCAACTCCCTTAAAGAGCAAAGAAACGGTAAGCAATCAAACACAAGACATGACGACATCTTTGATGATGGCTAGCAAAATGTCAGAGCTTTGAAATTTGATTGTGGAGAGAAGATGAAACGTGAAATAAAAGTTTTCTCTTCAATATAAGAAAAATGCAAAATGCGATACACTGGAAAGCAGGACGATCGAGTAAAACATTCTCTACGTGTAAAGATACTCCAATGTTCCTATCAAACGAGTATGTGTACCGTATCTCAGATCTGTTCATGACTTTTACATCCGTTCGGAGCATCCTTCCACAAATCCAAAACCAAAGAGACAACCAACGTTCCAAAATTCAGAATAATAAAACAAGAAAGGTAGGTTGTTGGAACGTTTGTTATTGACAAAACAACACGTTACATTCACCTAGACACATACACACAAATCTGCAGCTTGACTCCTCATTGCACAGACTGATATTAAAAAACACACACAAAAAAACGAAAATGACACGGGTGTCAAGTTGTGAATTCATTCAGCAAAAGAGTGTAAATGTGCAGAGCAATTAGCCAGATTGGAGGTTATTGTTATGTGTCCAGGTGGAAGGATACTCTTGTCTTCTGTCAAAGCCTCGAGAGACCCATCTTACGCGATCGATTACACGAAAAGAAAGTATCTTAAATTGAAACGAAATGATTTAAAGATTATCGCAAACAACGTGACAAGAGAATAGTTCATACAATACACGCAAAACGCGTTATGAAATAAGAAACACAATTCAGAAGAAAAACAAGAAATTCCTCCGATAGGAAAAACACCCCCTATAAAGGGAAATAACCTTCTCAGTTGGTGGCAGTGAGAATGGTTATTTCCCTTTGACCAACGGGGGTGTGCCTCTATAAGTCGTTGTATAATTTTAATCCACCAATAACTCCCTAACCGTGTGTTTGACTGGTCCCAATTTTTGTAAGGACCGTCTCAGGAATGTATAGAACCTGTTCACCAAGTTTGGTGACGATCGGTCCGTTCATTCTTGAGATCTATATGCGAACACAAACAAACACACAAACACATGGACCGAATCCACCAATAACTCCCTAACCGTGTGTTTGACTGGTCCCAATTTTTGTAAGGACCGTCTCAGGAATGTATAGAACCTGTTCACCAAGTTTGGTGACGATCGGTCCGTTCATTCTTGAGATCTATATGCGAACACAAACAAACACACAAACACATCGAGTGAAACCTATACACACCCCTATACCGGGGGTGTAAAAACCACACACAACCTCAAAGCAAAAGAGACAGAGTGCTGAAGAAATGAATGCGAAGAAATAAATAAGATATATATACATGTACATAGAAGAAATAAATAAGATATACATGTACTTAGAAGAAATAAATAAGATATACATGTACTTAGAAGAAATAAATAAGATATACATGTACTTAGAAGAAATAAACAAGATATACATGTACTTAGAAGAAATAAATAAGATATACATGTACTTAGAAGAAATAAATAAGATATACATGTACTTAGAAGAAATAAATAAGATATACATGTACTTAGAAGAAATAAATAAGATATACATGTACTTAGAAGAAATAAATAAGATATACATGTACTTAGAAGAAATAAATAAGATATACATGTACTTAGAAGAAATAAATAAGATATACATGTACTTAGAAGAAATAAATAAGATATATATACATGTACATAGAAGAAATAGAAAGAGAGAGAGAAGAACTCAGACAAAGAAAGGAACACAAACAAACATTAGTGCAGTCAGTTAAAGAGAGTAGAAAGACAAAAAGATTCAAGAATCTTCATGCATAACACCGGCAACGTCACATAAACCTGATAGATGACAACAAACGTACACATCCACAAGTGGTATTTAATGACTTCTCGCGATAATAAACTCCACACTTTTCGGCTGGGCGTTAAGCAAACAAACAAACAAAAAACAAACAAACAAACTCCACACTTTTTTTATCAGCTTTAATTACAAGTTGGTAAGAACATCCTTAATTCCATGCACTTGCCAAAGATCAACAGTCTGTTTGCTGTGCTGAGGTTTGTTTTTCTAGCTGGACAGATCTTACATGGTTCGCATGGTTGCTTGCACCAGAAGGAAGGTGTATTTAAAATGTTGATGTATTTTCGGTCGTTATACATCAGATCTATGTGATTTTGCAGGTGGTACGTGATACACAAACTGTCTCTCTCTCTCACACACACACACACACACACACACACACACACACACACAACACACACACACGCACACACGCACTCACGCACGCACGCACACACGCACACACACACACACGCACACACACACACACACACATGTATACCCACACCCATCCCTCCACACCCACCCAAACAACCCCACCCCGACATTTCAAGTTCAACATATACAACCTCTACAAATCAGCACAAACACCAAACTCACTTGATGCTTCTTTTACCCAGCATGGGGGACTGCGCGGCCCTCTGGTTCAGCGAAGACGCCGAGCCGATGGAGGACTTGTCGTCCATGGAACGCTTGAACATCTGGTTGCCCGTTCCGGATTCCTCGTCCAGCCCATTGACAGCGTACTTCTTGCCGATGACCCCCTCCTCGTCGTCCGCCCGGCGCCTCCCCTTGAAGCACCAGGAGCAGAAGACGGCACTAAGGATGAGAACGATGACTCCGCCTACAGAGGCCACCGCCACCACCCACACCTCGTGGCTGGTCTCCATGGCTGTGGACATAGAGAGGATAACAAGTTTGTATTAATTTTAAGTGTGTTGAAAAATGTGGTTGTTAAGACATGGATGCTAGTGGCATTCGAGAATGATGACTCCGCCTACAGAGGCCACCGCCACCACCCACACCTCGTGGCTGGTCTCCATGGCTGTGGACAGAGAGAGGATAACAAGTTTGTATTAATTTTAAGTGTGTTGAAAAATGTGGTTGTTAAGACATGGATGCTAGTGGCATTCGAGAATGATGACTCCGCCTACAGAGGCCACCGCCACCACCCACACCTCGTGGCTGGTCTCCATGGCTGTGGACAGAGAGAGGATAACAAGTTTGTATTAATTTTAAGTG
>NC_090247.1:59156212-59163284 GCF_037325665.1 Littorina saxatilis
CGATGGTTTGATAGAGAATGATCTGTAAATGAATTTGCTGACAGTAGAAACGCAGATTTTTAAGCACAAAATCGGGTTTACTATGGCCTTGTGTGAACGTGTTCTTTTGTTTTTCGACCGTTAATACCATCCGATTTGGCTAGAACTGTGATTGAATCCTCTTGAAAGAGAATACTGTATTACGTTGCAAGAGACTGTTTGAGCTTGCGTGAACGAATCGTATGTTTGCACATTTAAAATGGCTGTAATGGTCTGGGTGGCCGAGTGGTAACGCACTTGCGCTCGGAAGCGAGAGGTTGCGAGTTCGACCCTGGGTCAGGGCGTTAGCAATTTTCTCCCCCCTTTCCTAACCTAGGTGGTGGGTTCAAATGCTAGTCTTTCGGATGAGACGATAAACCGAGGTCCCTTCGTGTACACTACATTGGGGTGTGCACGTTAAAGATCCCACGATTGACAAAAGGGTCTTTCCTGGCAAAATTGTATAGGCGTAGATAAAAATGTCCACCAAAATACCCGTGTGGCCTGGAATAATAGGCCGTGAAAGGTGGATGCAGCGCCTAAAGGCAGTCGATCTACTGGCCGATGTGAATGCGTGATATATTGTGTAAAAAATTCCATCTCACACGGCATTAATAGGTAACATGCGCCTTGAGTCGCCTTGTGTGGTGAGATACGTGCGCGATATAAATCCTCGTAAATAAATAAATAAAATAAATGGCTGTAAAGGAGTGTGTTGACCTAAACGACGCAATGAACGTTTTTCAACCGTCCAAATTTAACCAAGTTCCAAAGACAGCAACCTGAACTCAGAACGCCAATTCCTATGCCAATGACATCACTGATCGTGCATTGAAGTATTGACTTATACATGCAACTGTTTTGACACATTCAGACAGTACTCGGCGGATTTCAAATCTTTCAACACACCCCAGTGAATGCAGAGAGTTCATTCTATTTATTTATTTATTAAGGAGATTTCTACAGCGCATAACTAAAAGCACAATGCGCTTTCTAGCAACATTTTTGCACATTCTAGCAACATTTTTAAACAAAATAACAACAAGAGCAAACAAATAAAATGTCTTTGTTAAACAACTCAATTGTACACGTTTCAACAGCACGTGCACACCCAACGCTACAACTCAACTGTTTGAAGAATGAAAGAACATGCACAAATAAATTCTGTTAAAGGTCGAGTTAATCTCAATGGAATAATTAGCATTGATAGGTGATCCCTTGAGACTCATGTCAAATGAATTACCATCTCTTTCCAAAAATGAGATATTTCCCCTGCTTGCATGACTGTTATC
Organism: Littorina saxatilis; assembly: GCF_037325665.1. Lineage (NCBI taxonomy): Eukaryota > Metazoa > Mollusca > Gastropoda > Littorinimorpha > Littorinidae > Littorina > Littorina saxatilis. The sequence goes on from NC_090247.1 coordinate 59,157,523, forward strand.
GTCCTTACTCTCGAAACAATGTAGTGTGTGATCAGCTCTACAGTAACTCGTCTCGAGGGCCGCATAATCGTTCACGTTATCAAAGCAATAGCATGCTTGTTTTGTAGCGTACTTTCAGGGCTCCTGTACGGAACACTAAACAAAATTCACTCTCGATTATTCAGCTGGTATTTCCTTGTTTTCACTACCTATTTTATTCATGTTTTTATTATTTAGTTAGTGGAAGAATCTTTTCTATGTATGTTTGATGGTGTATGCTTTTAATTAAGCGTTGCTGACTGTGAATGTAGATGTAAATGCTTGTATAACTGTGTTTTAATTTTAAATGTGTCAAGCGCAAAGAGCATAATTGTAAAGTTATGATGTTGCGCTATAAAAATGCTCATTTATTATTATTATTATTATTATTATTATTACAGGCTGTATTTTTTCATAATTTTGGTTGTAAAACGAGTTGGGGTTTCGAGGTAGTGTGTGTGTGTGTGTGTGTGTGCGTGTGTGTGTGTGTGTGTGTGTGTGTGTGTGTGTGTGTGTGTGTGTGTGCGTGTGTATGTGTGTGTGTGTGTGTGTGTATTTGTGTGTGTGTGTATTTGTGCCCGCGCGTGCGTGCGTGTGTTCGTACGCGCGTGTGTGTGTGTGTGTGGTGCGTGCGCGCGCGCGCGCGCGCGCGCGTGTGTGTGTGTGTGTGTATGAACGCACGTGTGTTTGTGTGTTTGTGCGCGTGTGTGTGCCAGGGTGTGAGCGCGCACATGTACTCTTACACGCTCGCGCCGAGGTGAGTTTTGTCAGCTTCTCAAAAGAAGACTCTGTTTTGCCAAACCTCCAATTACGCCAAAAAACACCAACCCTCATGATTTTTCAATTTCTGTCCTTTTATGCAGCTCCAGGCGGCTTTAGGGCAGATAATCAAATCCTACACATCCCCACATCCTTCCGCTCTGAATCTCTGTTTCATTTCCTCTCTCTCTGGAAATGCGCACTCCTAAAACCTCGAGATCAGTTCATTGATCGTCATTTTCTGTTGAGAGATTATTGCCACGGGTGCAGCTTGTTCTGAGGGTTTAAGCCGGGATCTAAATATTGCATGGGAATTTCTCTCTTTTTTCTCCAACCACTAGCATCTTTAAGCTCGTTATATGTAATGTAATTGTAATGTATTTTTTCCGTGGAGAGCTCATAGCCACGGCTGCAACGTGTTCTGTGGGTCTCAATATTGCATGGACATTTCTCTCTGTTCAAATTCACTTGAAAAGTAGTTGATCAACGTGAGGAAGAATAAGAAATGACGTTAGTGATTTTGTTTTCCGCCTAACGTTACGCAATGTTCTCCCCATTCCACACCTGAAAGCTGTCGCTCCCTCTGGTACAAGAAAGACTGAAACAATGAAAACGCATTCCCTGTGTGAGAATGTTGCGTAATAATAATTCAGCTGTTGATGTCCATAACATCAGGTGAGTTGTTGGCTGCATCCAGGTAACAAGAACGTTTTGACTGACAAGCACAATAGGATCAGAGCGGTCCATTGGTGATTGATTACTCAGGGTCACTTCATTAGTAACCTGACACTACCAAGCATTAGCACGCTCTCTTGTCGAGACTGCAGACGAGATTATACAAGAAGAAGGGCAAAGCATGTCAATACAATGTCGTAATATAGTACCTGCGTCTTCTGTTTACTAAGGTATTATGCCTGTTACATGAAAGCAATGACATTGATACCCTAAGTATAGCCCATTACACAGGAGCGTGTATCCAATTAGGGGTAAATTATACCTGCGCATGCAGAGTCAGCGGCGCTGCATGCTGCGATAGGGATTATGACGAGTACTTGGCCTGTTTTCTTTTTACGCAACGTGTAGCGGGCTGGGGAAAAAAAAAAGAATTACCTCGATAATCTGCAGTGCGTCGTCTGTGCCGCTGACTCTGCGCAGGTGTAATTTGCCCCTTACCAGTCGATCGATTTGGCCTTACTGTAGCAGTCACTGTGTCTCCTGTGTGTCTCTCCAGCCACAGTCAAAATATCAAAGACTACCAGAATGTACGGCAAATGTGCGAGCAGATACAAGAGCGGAAAACATAAAACTTATGGTAAACTTTCGATCTGGTACCAACAAACGACTGCAGCTGATTTTGTGTGGGCACAACGTACGTTTAAGGCAACATTTCTGAAGTTGGTGTGTGCTGCTTTTTTTTAAATTATTTTTTTTATTTTTTTTTTATAAAACTTGTTCTTTGAAATCTTTTTTATTATTTTTGTTTGTGTCTGAGTCTCAGATATTCAAGAACGGTGTGCAGTAAACGAGTTAAAGGGCTTAAAACGAAGCGAATGGGTGGTACGACCTTCCATTTGCAAGACTGCTTCACTATAACACTACTACAGTAAGGCCAAAACGAACTAGGTTCTTCAATCGACCTGCACTTCGATGCAAGCTCATGGGGGCCATTAGTAATATACATGTACTTTTTGCATCTTCCAACTTCTGAAGTATCATGCCTGTTACATGAGATAAATACAATGACATTGATGCGCTAAGTGTAGTGTAATCCTATTTGCTTTCCAGTCAGACGCTGTCATGCTCATTTCTAGAAAGCCTCTTCTTTTTGTGTGGGCCAGACCATTGTCTGATGTTCTTGCAAGGATACTAATAGGTATTTTTCAACCAGACACTGACAATCAGAGGTATTACTGTCGTAGTGTTCATTTTGCTAAAAGCTATTCTCAGAATTGGTCAACTAGTAGCTCAATAGTATTATAGAAAGCTGTATAACACCACGTACGATTGACTTTGAAAAAGCTAAGGCCTAACATATTGGCAGACAAAGTCTCCGATGAATACAAAAACCCACTGACATAACAGACACCATGACCTTGTTGGAGGAACCTGCTGAACTCTCCCTGAAAAGACGGTCATTAGTATTTGCAGACACTTGCCCAAAGTATCACCAGGGTCAGTCAGTATCCGTTGGTATCGAGAAGTAACCCAGGGGCGGACCTAGTTGTGGATAAGGAGGGGGTTCCAAATTGGAGCAGGGGTCCAGGGGCCGCTCAGGCCCCGGTGGGGTCCATGGGCAAAGCCCTGGTGGGGGGTCAGGGGGGCAAAGCCCCCCAGACGCTGAAGGAATTTTATTTTTTTAGGTCAATCGGAGGCCTCTCGTGGAAGATAACAAGGTAAAAAAAACAAACGGATGGGGGGGGGGGGGGGGGGGGGTTCCGGGCACCCAGGAACCCCCCCCTAGGTCCGCCCCTGTAACCTGATTAGCTGTGTATGACTACCACTTGAGTAGAATGTCGAGACTTTGCCAAGGGCGATTCAGAGAGACTGGGACAAGCTGGGAACGGCTGGGAAGCATCCTTGTCAAAACAGTCGCATAGATTTCTGCGGGTGCATACATTGAGTGTTAACAGTTTGGACTGAGGGCTTATTGTTTCTCTGCTTGTGATTGTCTTTTGAATTAGGAACAGCATATAACACCACAGAGTTTGATATTAACTGACAAAGCATGTTCGAAATTAATTGACATTTATGAAAACCTGATTTAGCACTAGCAGACATCAACCGTGACACAATAATACCTGATCGAGTACTGAATACCCTCGACACGAAGCACACACACCTAGGCAGGGCTAATTGGTATTATATTAATAATATAAATATATAAACCACACTGGGGTCAAAAGTACATTTATGAAATCAGAATACAATTGACAATGAGCAAAGATCTCAAAATATTACCTCGTGATAAGACTTTTTAAGTATTTACGTTTTTAATGTAAATTAATTTGATGATAATTAATTGATGTAAAATATATAAACTCGGAAAAATACAATTCCCACAAAGTTAAGGACAAAGTAACATCAACAGTTTTAAAAGCCGCAGGCTAAACACAGTGACATAATAGTTCATCATGTTCACTTTATTCTTCTACAATAGAACAATCAAGAGAACGATACTGTGTTTTCATGCATTCACAAACATGTCTGAATGCGATGTCGTCAATGTGACCAGACAGGCATGGTGTCAGGCAGATAAAGCGTTCTCTTTTGAACACAGCAATGGCTTACAAAAACACAAGCAATCAATTTTGGCTTTTTCCATCAAGGTCGTATCGATCATTATGCTGATGGAATCCGCAGACGTCTGTGGTTAAGGTACAGGTTTGAACGAACCTGTTGTCTTGAAATCATATGATGTGAGGGTGAGCCTACTTCCTCTGTATTTTTGTTTGCAAATGTTTGAGCTGTTTCCTTGATAAAGATCGAATGTGTCCCTGCCAGACGATTTTTTTGTTTTGGTCAAAGTTTTTGTTTAACTTACACATTTTTACACACACACACACACACACACACACACACACACACACACACACACACACACACTCGCACGAACGCACGCACGCACGCACACACACGCACGCACGAACGAACGCACGCACACACACACTTACACACACTTACACACACACACACACACACAAACACACACACACACTCGCACGCACGCACGCACGCACACACACGCACGCACGAACGAACGCACGCACACACACACGCACACACACACACACACACTTATACACAAACACACACACACACTACACACACACACACACACACACACACACACACACACACACACACACACACACACATCCGGGAATTGGGAGACACTGCAATCTAAACAAACACTACGACAGAGACCAATATCCCTGAAAGACAATTGATCTATTCCTATTCCACTAGACCACCAAGTGAGTCCAACATGACTTCCCATTAACCTGCACCTATGACGTCATTCAGTGCTGGAAACAAGCTCTCTCATTGGTCGTTTTCATCTCAAGGGAGATAATGCCAGCTTCCTCCATCGTTTGCTCTCATCTCCTAAATTAGACAGGCCGTCGGATCCGCTCTATTTCAGTCGCGTATTTTTAGCTAAACGAGACTCGAGAGGTTTAGGATTTGCATGTCAGTGTTGTTGCTAAACATTTTCCCCTGTTGACAATGCTTTTGCTAAACATCCCATTCTCATGCATGACAGCGGTTTTTCTGTGCACTGTATACCTAGTGCTTTACTGTCCCTTATGCTGTGTGTTGTAATGCATGTATTTGTTGCGAAGTAGAATTTTGTACTGAATGACAACTTTGGTCTGATCCAGTGCGCTGTATCCAATATTAATAATAACAACATATTTATTTGTTGCGAAGTAGAATTTTGTACTGAATGACAACTTTGGTCTAATCCAGTGCGCTGTATCCAATATTACAAATAACAACATATTTATTTGTTGCGAAGTAGAATTTTGTACTGAATGACAACTTTGGTCTGATCCAGTGCGCTGTATCCAACACTAAGTACAAGTTGCGAAGTAGAACTGGACTGTTTGTCTAATGTATTTATTTATTGCGAAGTAGTATGCTGTAAAGCATGACAACTTTGGTCTGATCCCGTGCGCTGTATCCAACACAAGTAACAACATATTATTTGTTGCGAAGTAGAACTGGACTGTTTGTCTTATGTATTTATTTATTGTGAAGTAGTATGTTGTAAAGCATGACAATTTGGTCTGATCCAGAGCGCTGTATCCAATATTAATAATAACAACATATTTATTTGTTGCGAAGTAGAATTTTGTACTGAATGACAACTTTGGTCTGATCCAGTGCGCTGTATCCAATATTAATAATAACAACATATTTATTTGTTGCGAAGTAGCTGTTCGTCGAAAGTAAGTTGTGTTGTTGCCCTGAAGACTGTGTTTGAA
>NC_090247.1:59163484-59173484 GCF_037325665.1 Littorina saxatilis
GAGAGAGAGTAGCGACAGACAGATACAGACAGACAGAAAGAGACAGATATAGATAGAGGGCGGGAGACAGACTGAGAGACAGAGAGAGACAGACAGACAGACAGACAGACCCGATAACCACACCCAGTTTCTGACGTTCCCACATTCAGTACACTCGCTATCGCAGTGACGCAATGCATGCAGGTGAACTTTTTGGATGTTGTCAACGACAACTGGAAGCTTGATTGATCAACCGATCGCAGTACAACTACAAATAGTATGCTATTTGATGAACACTCAAAATCACTGAAGGGAGAAGTTTGCTGGATGTAGTACGTGAGCTGAAATCTACCGAGAGGTCGTCCACCACGTATGTAATCATAGAAATGTGTCAGGCCAACAGATTACCGTAAACCTACCTAACCTTTTGTTTACCTGCCGCCCCTAGACGACTTCCGCAGTTTCATTTGGACAGGTTACCTTAACTATCCCTTTTGGGGTGCTTCCGTATTATTGCTGACAGGTAAACAGATCGTAGTATCTTCTCCTTCTTCGTTCATGGGCTTAGACTCCCACGTTCACTCATGTTTTCAGCACGAGTGGGTATTTACGTGTATGACCGTTTTACCCCGTGATTCAGGCAGTATACGCCGATTTCGAGGGAGGTATGCTGGGTATTTTTGTGTTTCTATAACCCACCGAACTCTGACATGGATTACAAGATCTTTTCCGTGCGCACTTGGTCGGTGCCTGCGTGTACACACGAAGGGGGTTAAGTCCCTAGCAGGTCTGCACATAAGTTGACCTGGGAGATCGGAAAAATATCCACTCTTAACCCACCAGGCGGCAGCGACCGGGATTCGAACTCACGACCGACGTCTTAACACCGTCTAGATCTCTCTTTGTCCATCACATGCAGTTATGTTCATCAAGCTCCTTCCTTCTATGTATAACAACAAGCAGTCGATTGTTTGGAGAGCACACGAAAACATAGAAGGAAGGAGCTTGATGAACATAACTGCATGTGATGGACAAAGAGAGATCACAAAAGAAACCAGTATCATAACATAGAGCAGCACATATTATCTGGTAATAGCACTGTGAACAATAAAGTCATTTCGTCATTTTGTAACGAGGATAAAAAGTCTTCTTCGGCCCGAAAACGACATGCGATCGATGCAGGCCTGGGAGAGCTGCAACTGATTTGCATGGGAAGACAACTTCCAGGACACCCTTTAACGTCCGGTATATCTGCTCTTCTCACTAAAATTTAACTCCCTTCACTTATTCGCTTATGAGGATAAAGGAGTTTTCTAATATCATCATCGCTTTGGGGACAGGAAATACAAAATTTAATCACCGTTAGACTTCACAGTGAACAGGCTAACTTTTGTTATACCATGACTCAACATTCAATACACAAATGTTTCATCGTCCTGGGTCAGCGCAAACTACATTTCATTCATTCATTCATTCATTCATTCATTTTCATTACTTTATTGTCCCATCGCTGGGAAATTCGGGTCGCTTCCTCCCAGTGGAAAGCTAGCAGCAACGGAGTCGCGCTACCCAGGTGTCTGCGTGTTTAGGTGTATTCAGCCACCTGCACTTATGGCAGAATGACCAAGGTCTTTTACGTGCCATTGTGATGACACGGGGGTGGGACATGGCTTCCGTCTCTGGGTCTGCACATACAGTTGACCCGTGTCCGTCCCGGCCCGAATTCGATCCTGCGACCTTCCGATCACAAGTCCAGTGCTCTACCAACTGAGCTACCGGGCCCCCTACAATAGCACAGAAAGCAGAACAGATAAGTTAAGAGGCTTGCACTGAGTTTACTCTGCGCTTGAAATAACGCCTACCTGAATATTACTTCCCATGACATTTGTAATGACTCCCCATGGCAGGTGTAAGCTCATTTGTCAGGACATTACGTCAGCTTCAGCGGGGAAACACACAGAACATCAAACAACTCTGACCAGATATCTGTCAGAAAGCCCAATCCGTAACGGGCTCTGACAGAGTTGGCCAATGTAAGAGTATGGGTCACTAGCTGCAGCACCTCAAGGCTAACGTTACCACTCGTGACGTTCCATCGCTATCAGTAACTACGTTACTAGGCAGGAACCAGCCACCGGACTTATCGGTCGATCAGCCAAAATTAGTAAGCCGGCCATTATCAGCAAGCAAGGTACCTTGCAACTGTGACAGAACAAACAAATCTAAGTTCTGGAACATCCCTGGGCCAAATTGCATTTCTCTTATAATATACTATTCATTTCTCACAGAACCATTTAAAACATGCGCTAAAAACAACTAGAACATCCCCGTTCACATTTTTCTTCTATGATTTCTCCTTCACAATAATTCCCTTTTACACAGATCCCATTAAAATATGCCCTTAAAAATAAAACTATTTTTTTGAACATCCCCTATCAAATTTCTCATCTATAATTTCTCCTTCAGAATAATTCCTTTCTTGGCAGAATCCATTAAAACATAAGCGAGTTATGCAATATTTTCGGATACATCCCCGGGTCAAACTACTCATCAACAATTTCCCTTTTACGATAATTTTAAGATCTTCACGGAACCCATTACAGACATACAAAAAAATGTTGCTGAAAGATCACCAGGTCAAACAACTCTTCTATCATGTCTCCTTTGCGGTAATTTCCTCCTCCGGGGAATCAGCTAAAAACGTTCACAGAAAGCGTATTGATGACAAATCTCCAGGTCATATGTCCTCTTTATAACTTCTCCGTAGCGTCGAAACTGCAACGTGAAATATTACATAAAGCAAACGCACTCTGTCTCGCCACTATTCACCATACAGCATCATGTATACCCACAGGCTGCAGGCCAGCAAAGAACAAGACTAGGATGACCCAAGACAGTATTGCTGTTGTTGGAATGCGTTCCGGGCACAGTTCAGAATATGCCTGCAAGCTGTACGCCAACGCCGAACCAGAACAGGATGACCCAAGCCAGTATTGCTGTAGTTGGAGTACCTTCCGGGCACAGTTCAGAATATGCATACAACGTAGTACAAGCTGCAGGCCAGCGAAAAACCTCAACCAGAACAGGATGACCCAAGATAGTTTTGCTGTAGTAAGAATGCCTTCCGGGCACAGTTCAGAATATGCTTGCAAGCTGTACGCCATCGCCGAACCAGAACAGGATGACCCAAGCTAGATAGTATTGCTGTAGTCAGAATGCCTTCCGGGCACAGTTCAGAATATGACTGCAAGCTGTACACCAACGCCGAACCAGAACAGGATGACCCAAGCCAGTATTGCTGTAGTTGGAATACCTTCCGGGCACAGTTCAGAATATGCCTACAAGCTGCACGCCAACGCCGAACCAGAATAAGATGACCCGAAAGAGTATTGCTGTAGTTGGAATACCTTCCGGGCACACTTCCAATTCCGGAGTGATCGGTATTCGGTTGCTAGCCAAGTGACATGATTCATTTCTCTGATTGCAAGAGTAGACCAATTTAGCAAGCAAGCCTCTCTTGGTGCAAGAGTTAAAAATATGCGGACTGTTCTCATCCACTAAGCTCTGTTTTTTTTACAGGCGCTTTCCGTCGAATTGCTAAAAGTGTTTGCCTTACTGGGGCTAATTAGATTTTGCAATCAAAGTATTTTGGTGTCCGCGTGAAACTTTGCACGTGCTGCACGCCCGTGAGTCTGCCTTCTGAAAGGTTTATTCCTTCTCAAGCAAACATGTCTACTACTATAGATAGCTATACAGGACTTTACAAGCAGTAATAACACATCTTTCAACTTAAACACACACACACACACACACAACACACACAAAACACACACACACACCACACCCACCCACCCACAGACACACACCCACAGACACACACCCACACACAGACACACACCCACAGACACACACCCACACACACACACACACACACCCAAACAGACACACACACACAGACACACACCCACACACACACCCCACCCACACACACAGACACACACCCACACACACAGACACACACCCACACACACAGACACACACCCACACACACAGACACACACCCACACACAGACACACACACAGACACACACCCACACACACACACACCCACACAGACACACACACCCACACACATACACACACACAGACACACACCCACAGACACACACACACAGACACACACCCACACAGACAGACACACACAGACACACACACAGACACATACAGACACACACACACACACACACACACGCAGACACACACGCACACACACACCCACACACACACACACACTGACACAGACACACAGACACACACACACAGACACACACACATAGACACACACACACACAGACACACACACACAGAGACATACACACACAGACACAGACACACACACAGACACACACACACACACACACACACACACACACACCACACACACACCGCACACACACACCACACACACACCACACACACACACACCCCCACACACACACACACACCACACACACACACCACACACACACACACACACACACACACACACACACACCACACACACACACACAGACACACACCCCCACACACACATACACACCACACACACAACACACACACACAACACACAGACATACAACACACACACACACACACACAATCAACATGGCGGCTTCCTGTGCAAAATGAGATTTTTGTTGCTGCAAAATTGATTCCTGAAATTGAAAAAAATTCAGCAAAATAGTTTTACTCTATTAACAGCCAGTCCGTTGATGTTTGGTATGTGTTCACGATGAATGACACTCTTGTCACACGTAGAAGCCGGGACAGAACTTTCTTTCTTTCTTTCTTTCTTTATTTGGTGTTTAACGTCGTTTTCAACCATTCAATGTTATATCGCGACGGGGAAAGGGGGGGGGGGGGGGGGGGGGGGGGGGATGGGATAGAGCCACTTGTTAATTGTTTCTTGTTCACAAAAGCACTAATCAAAAAATTGCTCCAGGGGCTTGCTATCCTTGGCGGATGATGACTTTATTCAGTTATTCTGCAGAAAAACAGAAATGCTGGAGAAAAACCGTTCTTTTCTGCAGCATTTCTGCATAATGTCATCTTTCGCGAGAGCAACGTTTTTTTCTGCAGTAAAACAGTTTTACTGCAGTAAAATTGAAATCAAGAATGCTGCAGTAAAACGGAGATGTTGTTTTACTGGAGAAAAACTGTTTACACTTTTTCTTCAGCATTTTGGCATTATTCAGTTATTCTGCAGAAAAACAGAAATGCTGGAGAAAAACTGTCTTTTCTGCAGCATTTCTGCATAATGTCATCTTTCGCCGAAGCAACGGTTTTTTCTGGAGCAAAACATTTTACTGCAGTAAAATTGAAATCAAGAATGCTGCAGTAAAACGGTGCTGTTGTTTTACTGCAGAAAACCTGTTAACACTTTTTCTGCAGCATTTTGTACTGGCTCTTGGCGGACTATGACATTATTCAGTTATTCTGGAGAAAAACCGAAATGCTGGAGAAAAACTGTCTTTTCTGCAGCATTTCTGCATAATGTCATCTTTCGCGAGAGCAACGTTTTTTTTCTGCAGTAAAACAGTTTTACTGCAGTAAAATTGAAATCAAGAATGCTGCAGTAAAACGGTGATGTTGTTTTACTGCAGAATAGTCTGTCACAGTTTTTCTGGAGAAAAACGAACGACCTTGTAAAGTAGCGTTTGTATTCGTCGCCCCTTGGGATAGTATAATACATTCGTGTCAGTCACGCACAACTATTGGTAATTCTGGATGAGTCCATCTCTCGACAGAGGGGGGCTCGCGTGCTCCAACATTATAATGAGCCAGTACAAAATTCTGCAGAAAAAGTGTAAACAGGTTTTCTGCAGTAAAACAACAGCACCGTTTTACTGCAGCATTCTTGATTTCAATTTTACTGCAGTAAAATGTTTTGCTCCAGAAAAACCCGTTGCTTCGGCGAAAGATGACTTTATGCAAAATGCTGCAGAAAAGACAGTTTTTCTCTAGCATTTCTGTTTTTCTGCAGAATAACTGAATAATGCCAAAATGCTGAAGAAAAAGTGTAAACAACAGCACCGTTTTATTGCAGCATTCTTGATTTCAATTTTACTGCAGTAAAATGTTTTGATGCAGAAAAAAACGCTGCTTCGGCGAAAGATGACATTATTCAGAAATGCTGCAGAAAAGACAGTTTTTCTCCAGCATTTTGTTTTTTCTGCAGAATAACTGAATAATGTCATAATCCGCCAAGGATAGCTTGCAACGTAGTACTTCTTCTTCTTCTTCTTCTTCTTCTGCGTTCGTGGGCTGAAACTCCCACGTACACTCGTGTTTTTGCACGAGTGGAGTTTTACGTGTATGACCGTTTTTACCCCGCCAAACAACGTAGTACAATATATTACCTTACTGGGAGAATGCAAGTTTCCAGTACAAAGGACTTAACATTTCTTCGGGACAGAACTGAGACGATGACGAACATGAAGGGTTATATTCACGAGAAGAAATGTATAGATCTGTAAAGAAGGCTGAACTGATTTAATATGATGTGACCTTAAAAGGCAGAAGAACACCAATTCAAACATGCTCTTACTGTCAAGAAGCGAGCAGTGACACAGTTTCGCAAGCGATAGCCGACCTCTATATTTGCCAGCACTGATGACTATTTGGAGGGCAAATCCCTCGGGTGTTTGCGCACTAGTGCCCGAGAATTACGCATTCAGCATGTGCGTAGTAACAATTTGGTGGGAGGGTGGAGCTGCCAGTCAGACAGACATTTAACGTAAAGTAGTGCTAGATGCGATGAAATGACACCCTAGGCAGCAGCCGAAAGTGTTTTTACATAATAGTGTAGTGCATTGCGGGTGGCCTTTCATGGAGATATATTTTAAACAAAGCCACAAGAGAAGACGTTATTTGTTTTAGGGGGCAAACAAAAAGAAGTGTTTCTTCGTTGTTTTTTGGCCATTTTTAGATCAAATGTTTAAAAGTTTATTGTAAGTTCTAAGTTCTGTTCATGAAATAAGCTAGTAGTTGCCGTTGAAAGGAACCAGCTGCACAGAAACAGACAGACAGACAGACAGACAGACAGACAGACAGACACACACACACACACACACACACACACACATTTTTCATTAGGGTAATTATCACCGGATTCAAGAAAATCAATATCTTATTCAGCAGCAACTTTCCTTCTTCTGAAGTCGATGAATGTCCCACAGGAGCTCATTACAGTAATTAAGGTCAGAGTCTTATGTACCGGCATCTGATTTATTCATCCACTTTTTTCTGGGTTCATGTAGTCCATAATTTTCACGACGAAGACAAGGAGAAAAAGAGGCAATCTAGGGTAGCCGTTGTCCCAAAATACATGAATTATTAATGATTAAATGTTGATAAGACCATTGCTGGTATTTATTTGCTCTTTGCACGATTGTTTCGCTCCACATTTAAAAAAAAGTATGCACATTTGAATACGCACATATTATCGGTTATTACTGTTACATAACGCCTCGATCTGATACGATTGATATTTTCTCGACACTGTGACGTATAAATGTGAATTTAACTCATTGATATCTACAGTACTACTATATATATATAGGGGAAGGGCCCCTAATATGGACCACTTTTTGTGTATTGCTGATAACTAGCTTGTTTTCGTGCAAAGAAGTTTCATTTTGTGTTTGGTAGTCCTTCTTTCTTAGGTGAACCGTTAGGCCTAATTAGAGTAAAATAGCTTTGATACACATTCAGCAAAAATTAAATACAGAAAAAATCACAAAGGGTCCATATTCGGAGCCTGGGCGCCTAATATGGACCAGTGAAGCGGCCTTCACGAATCACTGTAAAAAGCCCCCTATATTTCAAAATAACATGATACAACTTAGTGTACAAGTCAACCTAATTAAAATATGCTCTAGATTTATCTGTTTCGGGTTAATGAGAGCATTATTTGAAACACACCAGGAAACTAAAGAAGCTTATCAAAAACAGAGTGAAAATAAGTGAAATTATCAACTTCCACGAAAAGAAGACTTTTTGTTGCATTTTTTTTAAATCTCGAGGGCTAGTTATAGGTTATAACCAGCAAGCTTCTTAATGAATTAATGAAAATAGCCTTTAGCTTTTATTTTCTTCGATTTGTTGAAGGTGGTCCATATTAGGGGACTCGCACATACTTTGAGATTTTGCTATTATTTTTTGTTTGCAGTAGAAACTCGGGATCAACACTGCTAAAATGTAACAAATACGGTTTTAGCTGTCATATATAGCCATTTCTGTTTGATAAAAGCTTTGTCTGTAGACAGAAACGAGTCCGTTTTAGGCGGCAAATTTAAAGTGAACGCTGCCAAAAGTGAAAAAAGAGAAAAAGCCTAACGGTTTTGAGATTTGTGTTTCTACAACTGTTTTGACATGTGCAAGTTATTCAAAGAGGGTGAATACAGCGAATAAAACTTTTTTGAGCGCTCTAGCGCCGTTAGTTGGTGGTGGTCCATATTAGGAGCCGGTCCATATTAGGAGCCCTTCCCCTACACTCGTGTTTTGGACTGAAAATAATAAAGAAAGCCTGAGGGACAGAGAGACAAAGGGTCAGGAAGGTACGTTATATCAAGTCTTATATCGCGCGCGTATCTCCAGACTCGGACTCAAGGCGCAGGGATCTATTTATGCCGTGTGAGATGGAATTGTTTACACAATACATCACGCATTCACATCGACCAGCAGATCGCAGCCATTTCGGCGCATATCCTACTTTTCACGGCCTATTATTCCAAGTCACACGGGTATTTTGGTGGACATTTTTTATCTACACGGCATACTGATCAACAGACCTTCAGAAAGACAAACTGACAGACAGACAGACAGACAGACGGACAGACATACACACATTGAGACTCACACACGCACATGCATTCACACGCAATAACGACACAATGAGCAGACAACGTTGTTCTTCGTTTAGTCTTAGATTCTCCTCTTCCTCTCGAAATCTCCACATCCTTACAAATCGCCCTGACATTTGAAAAAGACACCAGAACATTCTTCGCCTTTACAGTTATCCAGTTCCATAAACCCTTTCACCTATCATCTCTCCCCTACCCAAACCCTCCCTCCGCTCATTCCCCCCTCACCCCCCCCCCCCCCCCCCCCCCCCCCGCCTGGTAATTGTCCTCATTCGGTCTACCACACCCTAACCTGAGACACGGAACGGAAGGTGAAATCGAAACAAATTGAAGTGAAGTCCTTTTCTCCGTCGCCTCAAGCGTCCGTAATGCGCGTAGAGTAACGCTAAAGCCCATGCAACATTAATGACGCACTCTCAAGCTGTGACGTAAACCGTATCGATTACGCAATGCGATGACGTCTGAAGAACTTAAAGTGACACGTCTTCCAAGTCGAAATCGTGTAATTTACTGGAAAATGTCTTGGGATATTTCTTTAGATAGTTCACATTATCTAGAGCGGTTGTCAAATGTTGTCTTTTTGTTCCGGACTAACAGCACCAAAGTACAGTTTACTTTTCGATTTGGTGAAATTTGAATACTGTAGAACTTTGCACACATAAGTGAAAACATTTGCCACATTAAAGCCTCGAGCGGCAATGAAAAAGGAACAAGGACAAACTGCACACAAATTATTGACAACATATGAAGCACTGAGGCACAATCGACTGAGCAAATGCGTGTGTGCCTTCATTAAGTTAGCAAAACCATTCTATATTTCTCGGCAATGCAGTTTTTGATGCGCCAGTTTGGCTCTGTCGAAAAATGGCGTGTGTATGTTTTTAGGTTCTCGGGACAAAATTTGCTCAAGCAAAAGCCCGGACATTTCCGTGACAATATTTTTTGAAACAGGACAGTGTCTTTAATAGAACAAAAGGGACAAAAGGCAAACCAATGCTGGGACTTCAAGTAATGATAAGCTTTGGAAATACCATACCTTCCTAATAAGCGATGGCATTATCGTTGAATTTTTTTTTATCAGGCTATCGCTCTTTCCT
>NC_090247.1:59178484-59215984 GCF_037325665.1 Littorina saxatilis
AGACCGGTGGTGGTTGGTATGTGTCCAAGTGGGAGAATGCTCTCCTCTCGTGTGAAGCCAGACTGGTGGTGGTTGGTATGTGTCCAAGTGGGAGAATGCTCTCCTCTCGTGTGAAGCCAGACTGGTGGTGGTTGGTATGTGTCCCAGTGGGAGAATGCTCTCCTCTCGTGTGAAGCCAGACCGGTGGTTGTTGGTATGTGTCCCAGTGGGAGAATGCTCTCCTCTTGTGTGAAGGCAGACCGTTGGTTGTTGGTACGTGTCCAAGTGGGAGAATGCTCTCCTCTTGTGTGAAGGCAGACCGTTGGTTGTTGGTACGTGTCCAAGTGGGAGAATGCTCTCCTCTTGTGTGAAGGCAGACCGTTGGTTGTTGGTACGTGTCCAAGTGGGAGAATGCTCTCCTCACGTGTGAAGCCAGACCGTTGGTGGTTGGTATGTGTCCAAGTGGGAGAATGCTCTCCTCTTGTGTGAAGCCAGACCGGTGGTGGTTGGTATGTGTCCAAGTGGGAGAATGCTCTCCTCTCGTGTGAAGCCAGACTGGTGGTGGTTGGTATGTGTCCCAGTGGGATAATGCTCTCCTCTTGTGTGAAGCCAGACTGGTGGTGGTTGGTATGTGTCCAAGTGGGAGAATGCTCTCCTCTCGTGTGAAGCCAGACCGTTGGTTGTTGGTATGTGTCCAAGTGGGAGAATGCTCTCCTCTCGTGTGAAGCCAGACCGGTGGTGGTTGGTATGTGTCCAAGTGGGAGAATGCTCTCCTCTCGTGTGAAGGCAGACCGTTGGTTGTTGGTATGTGTCCAAGTGGGAGAATGCTCTCCTCTCGTGTGAAGGCAGACGAGGTTTATTTGCATGAGTGTTTGCACGGAAAGCGATGTATCTTTGAGACAGACAGCACAGTAGACTCCCACAACATCGATGGCATCTTACACAGGAATATTATACATGCAAGTCACCATGATCGCATTTCTAGTACTCACGCACTCTTCTACTTTAAGATAAAGTTATTCCGACCTGAAATGCATACATTTGTGCTTGACAGGTGACCTTTACATAGCGAACATCCGACCTAAAGTTCAGTAGGTTTATGATGGATCGAGTTTTGTGGTTTGCAGTTTAAACTGATCGAGGAAACACAATAATCTGTCTCTTCTCTCTCCTTCTTCTGCCCTTTCCAGCTCTATTCTTCTTCTCTCAACTAACTTTATGTATCCAATAATTTATTTATTTATTTATGACTGTTTTTCCGTCTTCAGAATGCATGTGCCTGTAGTTGGTATGAGCGAGTGCGTCGCGTCCTCGCTGTGCTTCTATCTGCGAGTGTATGAGTCCGAGTGTCTTGGTCCTTGTCGATTTGTGTTTCGTATAATGTTCACTATGTATTGTATATTTTGTAAGCGCCTAGGGCTATATTTAGGGTTAGGCGCACAAATGTTCATAATAATAATAATATCGATCACATTAACGCACAACAGACCGAGCAGAATAACAGGATCGCTTCGACAATCGAGGCATTTTTAGCGGTTTACAGTAAAGCGAGCACATCAAATGAGTGTGAGAAAGAGTTCGCATTGCAGATAACATCTCTGGTGGCAATGGAACATTAGAGAACGAGTTAGCACTGCAGATAACATCGTTCGGTCAAATTCGTGTTGCAGAGAAAAATCTATCATTCGCAAGGCAACCAAATGTCACCCATCCATGCTGACGTGCACACAAATCCAAATAAAACCGTTGTCTGTGTTGAAACCCAATTAACATATCAAATGCATATCTATACAAATCTAAGAGTGATTCATTTGCATACCGAAAACGATATGGTTTTATTACCGCTAGCTGAGTTGGGTTAAAGCTGAAGAATACCGATTTTGTCCAAATAACTAACGTTTGTGTCTTGCTTTCCTTTTTGTTTTACCCATATTGTAAATCAGAATAGATCTGTAATAATTTGCTTTAGCCTGGGATAGGAACCAATTCTTCCCATTGAACACATAGCAGAAATCTACATGCACAACCTGGCTGCTTTTCGTGGAAAATGCGATTTTTTGGGGGATGAATTTATTTCACAAGTGACACCTTTCTCAAACTGAGACTTTAATTCATCGGAACAATGGAAACATTTTAAATGAAAAGTGAAAAACGAAACATTGGGTAAATTGATCGGAGGATGAAAGTCGCTTGTTCATTTCAATGAACTTGTTATTATCTCAGGTGCCAGGAGACTGGTTCCACGTAACGCTCACCTTCTCCAATACACATGTCGTATGCATTTAGAGCGCTTACTTCCCTTTGATTATCAGACCATTAATTCACGGGGAAAAATCGACTTTCACATAATGCCGCCAGGCTATTGGTTGTTGGTAAATGTTAAAGGTGGGGGGGGGGGGGGGGTGTGTGCCTATATTCAATGTAAAAGCCTACACAGTTCCTTAATAGTTTACATGATTTTTTGCATGGAAAAGAAATAAGTGTGTATGTTTGAGCCCAACAATGTGTTAATTACCCTACCTAACGACCTGTCGTCATCGAACGCATTAATATAAATCACTCTTCGCTTCCCCAAACCCGTTTTCTACGGCGGTTGAAACTAGTTTTTAATGATTGTTTGTTGGGTGTTAAGATCTAACGACTTTTGGTCTTGCATTGGTGAATGTAGTTGATTTGAAGCTAACTGCCAGAACATTATGTCCCATATTCTTCATTTTGGCTTAACTATACTTAGGCAAAAAGCAATGTTACCGTGTTAAAAGTGGATCACAGATTCATTAGAAACCACATCAAATGAATATAATGAATACGGTAAAAGGTACATTTAAACAAGGCAACCATTAATGAGTTCAAGTAAGTCATTCAAGTCTCATGAAAACCCGTTTCAACTGAGAAGAATCAAGAAAGCAGGCTGGAGGATATTTGTTTTTATTTTATTTTCCTTTCACGACCCAAGCGTTTTGTTTGGTAGCCCTCGTATAACCCTTGTTTACCTTTGAAATTATGTTGAATTCTGCATCGTGGTTTCCTTTACTTTGCAAACACAGGAGCAGTGGTACCACCAACATCACCTTCCTCCACCACCACTTCACCCCCCCCCCCCCCGCCACACACATGCAATGCTACTCTCTTGTTTCCCTTGCTGATTCCTTTCAAAGCATAAAGACAAATTGAGTTAACCACTTTTTGTAGGGACGGGGAAATATGCCCCCCCTGTGTTTTTTTTCTACTCCATGTGTGTGTTTGGGGAGGGGGGGGGAGAGCGGTCAGGACCCCCCCACACACACACACACGGTGTTAACACATATTCCGGAAAATAGCAATGATGCCAGCTTGGAAAAAGCGGTTTTGCCTGCAGCACGTGCTATTTCTGTGCCACGCCCCATAACGAGAACGAACACCCCCGGGAGAGAGAGAAATCCTTCTCACTACTCTGTTTCCGAGTGTATTACTTCCAGTGTCAAATCACTCGTAATTACGTTGATTTTACCGAGGTAGTGAACTTTGGCAGGCGAGTGGAACTTTTTTCTTTGTATGTCATGACTATTTTCTGCTGCAAAGCATTTCTTCGGGGGAAATTAAAAAAGGGAAAAGAGAAAGAGAGAACTACAAAAAAGTATCTGCGTATATTGGTCTTGCTCGTCGAAGTATTACACACATGTAAATAGTACGTGGCGATGTAAATCAGGTAGAAACATAAGAGTAATTTACTCTTGACTGAAAAAATAGACAAGATGCGTTTTTTAACAGTTAAATAAAATTTCCATGAACACAATTACAAACAATCCATTAATTGACTAAGTCAAAGATTCAGAGGCTACGAGTTCCAACCCAACCAAACCAAACATTGACCAGCCAAACCGAGAAAAAGAAGATGGCGACGACTAAACTGTACTTTGCCCCCGCTTTTCTTCTGCGGTTTTGAGCTGCACGTCCCTCTTTCACTCTCTTTTATTTTGCACGAGTGGGCTTTTACATCTATGCTCTTTGTGTTCCCTCTACTATTTAGGCACCTCCTTTTTCGGAGGATATATGCTGGGTATTTTGTATTTATACAAATCACCGAGCTCTCACGTGAGTTTGGTCTTGTGCTTGTGTGTGCTTGCACGTACACACGAAGGGGGATTGAGGCACTAGCAAGTCTGCACATTATTTGACCTGGGAGATGGGAAAAAACTCCAACCTTAACCCACCAAGCGCAGCTAAGATTCGAACCCCGAGCCTTCAAGGTTGAAGGCAGAAGGTCCTCACCACTATGCTTTAGCGCCCGTCAACAATACACTTTTAATTTCCACTCTCTTCGATCTCGTGATCATCTGTATCTTATTCTCTCAGCGCAGCCATTTTCTCTAGGGTCTTTATATATCTTTCTCCATCACGTATCAGTACAAAAGTGCAATGCATTTCATCACGTTTGTGTGGATAGTACAGTGTAGATCGATTCGTGACCCAGATAAATGATACTGATCAAACAGCGAGAAAGAGCAATTAGTAGATGCATCAGAAACCAAAGGTTTCTCACGAGTACAGGTTAAAGGTACCATCATGATCGTGTAAAGGATATAGCTGCCCGGTCACAGACCTGTCAATGTAAAGGCTTTTACATAGGATAAGAGTATCCTTGGACACGTACCAACTAAAACATGTAGTTTGCTTGCACTCTTTGCAGAGTGGACATGTTTTGCTGAATTACCTTGATGCAAGTGAATAGTTCTAGCCAAGCATACAGGCTCACACACAAGCACAACCGACGAAGACAATTAGGTCGATAAGGACTCGAATACAAAGTTTTACGAAACAAGTTTATACGTATAAAAAGGAAGACATAACATGTAACATGCTGCATCTCCGCAGGGCGAAAGTCAAGCGTGTGAGAGGCTGTTCATTCTTGTTCATTCGTGTTCGACGAGTTCCCCCCAGGAACGCCCAAGGCGAAGCAAAACGGAGGAATTTTGAGCGTTGAACTCGACCGTCAGGTTAGATGCAGACGAAGACGAAGACGAACGACGACGAAGACGAAGACGAACAATGACGAAGATGTCAACGAAGATACAAACGATGACGAAGATGTCAACGAAGACAAAAATGATGACGAAGATGTCAACGAAGATACAAACGATGACGAAGATGTCAACGAAGACAAAAATGCTACTCAGAAAAAAATTACCCAAGAACAAAAATCTTACTCTGCACAGGAAGCAGCAAGGCTGTTTGTTTGTTTGTTTGTTTGTTTGCTTGTTTGCTTAACGCCCAGCCGACCACGAAGGGCAATATCAGGGCGGTGCTGCTTTGCGGTGCCACACACAAGACAGAAGTCGCAGCATGCACAGGCTTCATGTCTCACCCAGTCACATTATTCTGACACCGGACCAACTAGTCCTAGCACTAACGGTAACCCCATAATGCCAGACGCCAGGCGGAGCAGCCACTAGATTGCCAATTTTAAAGTCTTAGGTATGACACGGCCGGGGTTCGAACCCACGACCTCCCGCTCACGGGGCGGACGCCTTACCAATAGGCCACTGTGCCGGTGTAGCAAGTCTGTTGACTGTTGGTATACTATGCATGTATGTTCAAGTTGAAGGATGCTTTTAATTCCAAATAAAATCCCGTACAGATCTGTGATGGCGGACATGATTTCTCTCACGGGAACGAAAGTATGTGTGATCGCACTAAGACAGAGTTAGAAAGCAATAAGCAGATGCACCAGCAATCAGTGTGCAAATTATAGGTTTCTCACACGTTCGTGAAACTGAAAGTTACGTTTCATGCATACATTCGCCCTATGAGCGAGTTAGAAAGCAAATTATTATCAGTTGCACCAAAAATCAGTTTGCAAATAGGAGGTTTTTCACACGTTCGTGAAAGTGCAAAGTACGTTCCATGCATGCATGAGGGTTTTCTATGTGTCATGCATTAGGCTTTATGCGTCCCATGCACCCAGGGCTTTATAGGTCACGTGTATTAGGCCAAAAAAAAAATTGTCTGTTTCTGGTAACATGGCTAAAAAAAATAGGGTCGGTAGGTCGGGATTTTTTTTTTTTTTTTAATTTTTTTTTTACCCCAAATGTAGACCAATAAAACTAACTTTAAAAATCGCGCAAAGAGACTGGATTCACTATACATAGAGACAAGACACTCAACACATTTACAAATCGTCAGCGGACTTTCGTTTTCACACGTTTTTGTTGTTCATTTTCTCACCCTGTCCTTTACCACCAAAAAAAAATAATTTTTTTTTTTAGTTTGGAAAAACAAAGTTTAGGGTCGGCGCCGAAATTTAGGGTCGGTCGGGTGACCAGAAACAGACAATTTTTTTTTTGCCTTAGGATTCATACCTCCCATTTCATTATTCTAAGTGATAAAAGAACGAGAGATCTATAAGTAGAATCATCAATTATTACAGTGCAAGCACGAGATGTTTCATACGTACGTCAAACTAAAGTTTACGGCATGCATTACGTATTATACGTTCCATGCATTAATTTATATGCGTAACATACCTTTGGTTTTGCATGTTCCTTGCATTAGGTCAATTAGCAGCTGCGCATTCTTGGTATGCGTGTTTCTGTAACCCACCAAACTCTGACATGGTTTATATAATCTTTTTCGTGGGCACGTGATCTTGTGTACACACGAAGGAGGATAAGGCACTAGCAGGTCTGCACATACGTTTACCTGGGAGATCAGACAAATCTCCACCCTTAACTTAATTGTGACCAACCAGGCGCGGCCGGGATTTGAACACTCAACCTACCGGATGGAAGACCGGTGTCTTATCCACTTGGCCATTTCGCCCGTCAGCGAGAGTTCAATTAGTAGATGCATCCGAAATCAGTGTGCAAATAACAGGCTTTCGCACGCAGGCCAAACTGCACAGTACGTGCTGTGCATGGGGTTGGTCGACACGCTAAAGTGACATGTTGATCAGAGAAAAGTTGTCAGACAGCAATTAAGATCGTGTGTTCATCGATCAGTGAACAAGAAAAAAGACACAAACTACACTGATTAGAAAAAAAGATCAATTAGTAGATGCGTTAGACGTCATTGTACACATAACAAGTTTCTCCCATGTTCGTGAAACTGCAAATCGTGTGCAATGTAATGAGTTTCTCAGACACGCTAAAAAGATGTGCGTATTACAAAAAAAGTTGTTAGACTGCAATCTAGTTTGAATCGATGTGCATGCGTCGTAGTTTGTTGTCTGTTTGTTCCCCTGACAACCATCGTCAGTCATCACTTGCTGCGTAAGCGATCATGTTTGTTTGTTTGTTTGTTTGCTTAACGCCCAGCCGACCACGAAGGGCCATATCAGGGCGGTGCTGCTTTGACATATAACGTGCGCCACACACAAGACAGAAGTCGCAGCACAGGCTTCATGTCTCACCCAGTCACATTATTCTGACACCGGACCAACCAGTCCTAGCACTAACCCCATAATGCCAGACGCCAGGCGGAGCAGCCACTATAGATTGCCAATTTTAAAGTCTTGGGTATGACCCGGCCGGGGTTCGAACCCACGACCTCCCGATCACGGGGCGGACGCCAAGCGATCATGTTCATCACCGAAGATCTTGTCAGGCTTTTACACAAATAACAGCCTCCTTCCATTTAGATAAATGCCAAAAAACCCTGTAAAATTCAAGAACAATGTCCCAAAGTCAAGACACCAAACTGTACTTTCAGCAAGAGAGAAACGTAGTAGAGTGTTGAAACTGAGACAAAATCATGATGAAAAACGATAATTGTGTTTTTGAAATTCGATTTGTTTTGCAAACTGTATTTGCATGTTCAAGGGATGAAAACAAATAGCGGTCTGTGGATGGACGGAGCTAATTTTAGACACAGTTTTATCGAATGTTACCCCCCGAATCAACTTTCTGGCTGCTTTTTGTGCAGATTGGATTTTTGTTGTTGAATTAGTTTCGTAAGCGACACTATGTCACCAAGGACAAGAATTCCACAAGGACAATAACATAATATCGGTTAGACTTTTTTGTTGTTGTACAACAACAACAAAAAAGTCTAACCGATACAATAACTTAGGATAAAATTCCAATCTGCACAGAAAGCAACCACGGTATTGATTTTTCGTGTGTGTCCAATTAAAATTATGTTTAATTTCCATAGACAGATTGTGAACGCGGGATGCACGAAATTTAAAAAAAAGTTTATAACAGTGGTATAAAGACGTAAGGTTGTTGAAGAAAGTATGTCATTATCAAAAGTGCGTCAAGTTTAAAGTGTGTTATTTTTAATTGAAGTTATTTTTGGAATTGAGCGACTTCCCTCGCATATCATCTCGTAAACAGCAGCATCAAACGAAGTCTCAAATGCTTAGATTTTAACCAAACAAACACAAACAAAACGGGGCTGTGTACTAAGCGTTATGTGTCATTGCAGAGTCACTTCACTGTCCAAATAAAAAAGAAAAGGAAATGAAAAACAAAATAACAATCAAGGAACAAAAAGAAATCTAATACCTACAGAAACTAAAAGCGTTCGATACCACACCATTATCATTGAACTTTACTTTTTTGGGAGAAGTACTGTTACGACTTGAATACAATTTCGCGTATACGGAGAAGACACCTTTACAACTAGGGCAACAAAATATATATGTCCAAGCCGCAGAGAAGACAGAAAGCCAAGAAATGACCGATTAAGACACATGATTCCGTCTGGTGCCTTAATTTCTTCCTTCCTCGGTAAATTTATCGGGGCATCAACCTGTCTTTTCCCAAGAGACTGAGACATACCGACACAGCATCTTACAGTTAGTCTGCTTCTGTTTTCATCTCTGTAGGGTCCTGAAAATTGGACACGGTGTCTATATCGGTGGCTACAATCTCTGTATGATTAAGGTTATTATAGCTAGAGTTCAATGCCCTTTCCTTGGACAATCTCGATCCACAGAAGTAATCTAAGGGGTTGATAAGCGAAAGTGGATAGTTTGAACTGGCAGGGAAGTACAGTACTTCTTCTTCTTATTCTGCGTTCGTGGGCCGAAACTCCCACGTACACTCGTGTTTTTTGCACGAGTGGATTTTTACGGGTATGACCGTTTTTACCCCGCCATTTAGGAAGCCATACGCTTTGTATTTCGAAGGAAGCATCCTGGGTATTTTCGTGTTTCTATAACCCACCGAACTCTGATATGGATATCGGTCTTGTGCTTGCGTGTACACACGAAGGGGGATAAGCCACTAGCAGATCTGCACATAAGTTGACCTGGGAGATCGGAAAAATCTCCACACTTAACTCACCAGGCGGCCGCGGCCGGGATTCGAACTTACAACCTTCCGATTAGGAGGCCGACGTCTTACCAGCGCTCGTCAAGTACAGTACAATATAAACGTAAAGGAGATATCTAAACAAAAAGAGGACACAGCAGTAAACCAGGTTAGGATTTTTTTTATCAATATTTCAGCAGTGACAAACTGCCTTCTTCAGGATGTTATGATGAAAGCACGGAATGACAGCACGTGATGTACAGTGTATTAAATTGTCATGATGAAGTATGAATTATGATATGTGACCTTCCACCACGAAATGAGTCGCATGTCACCTCGCGCGGTTCTGCGCTAGGTTTAATATAAATCCGGGGAGTGTCTAGTAACAGTGTGAGGGTCACCTTAGTCACAGGCTTATAACTCAAACAGTTTTCACTCTTTTCTAACACGGTTTTCACCACTGGATAGAGCACAAAAAACTCTTTATGAAAATGTAAAAATATGAAAATCATGCAAAGGTGACATGCGACTCATTCCGTGGTGGAGGGTCACATATATATGAAAAAAAATACATAAAAAAAAAAAATAGTAAACCTAATATGTAAGCCTATTGATTACTTGAATCTTTGATTTATGTATTTTCAACTTGTGAAGGGCAGTACAGGTCGTTCACTTATGTTTTCTTTTTATTTCTTTGGAAAATCGACTGAGTCACACTAAGAACGTAAGCCAAGACATCACACTGCAGAAAAAAAGACTGCCGAATATTTCCAATCTTTCAACCAAGCGACGTAGACATGCGATATGATCCAGGATGAAGTACTTATTGAACAGACTCGCACCAGTTTACAACCGATGCTTCCTTGGTGCGAACTGGTACTAGATTGAAATATCTTGTAGTTTTAAGGTTATTACTGCTGGAGCTCAATGCCCGTTCATTTGAAAATGGGGGCAGATCTTTTTCTCTCAATCCACACAAGAAAGTTTAGGGGCTGATTTGATTATATTCCTATCGACGTTCGACTGCAAAAATATTAACTGAACTGGAATGGCCATAGCCTCGTCGTCCATACGAGTAGGCGTGGATCGCGTAAAGCAAAATCTAAGTATTTTACCTGAAACAAAAATGACAAAATACAGCAAATGAGATCGGCAACCGGTCGTACATACCAGTTGATAATTTGTTTGACCGACGGACAAAATGGCCGACAGAATGACAGACAAAAGCACACAGAAAGAGGCGGAATAGAGCTAGCGAGAAACTGTACAAAAAGACGTTTCTGTATAAAACGAACTAACTAATAATAAAAAATAAAAAGGCTAATGAGCTCAACACAAATTAATCTTCATTCCTTCCAGCACCGACACCCTCTCCCCGCATTATTTCACACTAGCAAGCAGACGTCATAAATCATTATGGAGTAATCAATAAAAGGAGCATAAGTGTTGTATCAGACACTGCCTCGTGCCATCTCTTGATTCGATCTGTCACAGTCTATTACAAAGTCTGGGGAGGGGGGGGGGGATCCATATTCACATTATCCGCGTGTGCTGTTATAAACATCCCCCCCCCAACCCCACCGATCGTAATAAATTCATTTCTGCCAAACATTAAAATACAGCATTGTCTTCCAGTCTGCCTCTTTTATTTTCTTATGATTCTGTGTGTTTATTAACTTGTCTTTTCCTGACTTTTTTCTCCTCCAGTACTTCGATTCTTCTGTACGTGTATGTTAGTGTTACTCTCAGACTGCTTGAGTATCTTTCAATCTGTACGTCCATCCGACCGACATTTCTTGACAATATTGTTTTTAAATTCTGCCTCAATGATCGTGTGCGTGTGTGTGTGTGTATGTGTGTGTGTGTGTGTATCTGTGTAACCTATGTGTGTGTGTGTGTGTGTGTGTGTGTGTGTGTGTGTGTGTGTGTGTGCATGCGTGTATGTATGTATGTATGTGTGTGTGTGTGTGTGTGTGTGTGTGTGTGTGTGTGTGTGTGAGTAAGTGAGCGTATGTGCGTGCGTGCGTGCGTGCGTGCGTGCGTGCGTACTTGTACGTGCGCGCGCGAGTCTACATCAATGAGGACCTTTTAAAAACATTCGAAAGTTTTAGTTCAAAATGCTTTTTAGAAAATGAGCTCATGCTTTTGGACACTAAAAGCTTTTATTGTCTTCGCTCTACTCTCTTCAACCCTTTCGTACTGTCTCCCGCTTCTGTCCCTGTCATCCTCCTCCCTGCCCCCCCCCCCCCTCCTGCCCCACACACTGCCACCTTCCCACTTGCATTATCTTTCTTGAGATATTGTCTGAGTCTTCATCTCAATCAGCGTTCAAACCCAGCAGCTAAAACCGATGAGAAGGACATTTTTGGCCGGTATGTTTTCACATTTCCTTCTCCTGAGTTCCTGGTGGTGTTTTTCAGAAAAAAGTGTCTGACGCCTCCGGCCTGTCAACATAAATTGGAAAATGGAATACAGTTTTTTTCTCGGCAGGATATTATCCTTCACAG
Source organism: Littorina saxatilis (assembly GCF_037325665.1). NCBI lineage: Eukaryota > Metazoa > Mollusca > Gastropoda > Littorinimorpha > Littorinidae > Littorina > Littorina saxatilis. The sequence continues at coordinate 59,190,204 of NC_090247.1, forward strand.
TTTTTGTTCGTCTTGTTCTTTTTCTTAATCTTATTCTGTATCTTTTTCATCCTAATATCTTACGGCTACGACCATAAGCATCTTCAAACAGTCTTCTCCTACTCCTCCTGATTATTATGATCATCTCCCTTTTACATTTAGTCAAGTTTTGACTAAATGTTTTCAGAGGGGGAATCGAGACGAGGGTCGTGGTGTGTGTGTGTGTGTCTGTGTGTGTGTGTGTGTGTGTGTGTGTGTGTGTGTGTGTGTGTGTGGTGTGTGTGTGTGTGGTGTGTGGTGTGTGTGTGTGTGTAGAGCGATTCAGAGTAAACTACTAGACCGATCTTCATGAAACTTTACATGAGAGTTCCTGAGAATTATATCCTCAGGATTATTTTGAATTTTTTCGATAAATGTCTTTGATGACGTCATATCCGGCTTTTTGTAAAAGTTGAGGCGGCACTGTCACACCCTCATTTTTCGATGAAATTGATTGAAATGTTGGCCAAGCAATCTTCGACAAAGGCCGGAGTTTGGTATTGCATTTCAGCTTTGAGGCTTAGAAATTAATGAATGAGTTTGGTCATTAAAAATCTGAAAATTGTAATTAAAATAATTTTTGTATAAAACTATCCAAAAACTATTTTATCTTATTCTTCATCATTTTCTGATTCCAAAAATTATGATTAAAATCAAATTTCTAAAATCGATTTAAAAACAAGTTCATCTTATTTCTTGTCGGTTCCTGATTCCAAAAACATATGTAAGCCTATATATATATGATAAGTTAGGATTAAAAACAAGCTCAGAAAGTTAAAAAGAATAGAGATACAGAAAAGCGTGCTATCCTCCTCAGCGCAACCACTACCGCGCTATTCTGGTTGTCAATTTCACTGTCATTGCCACGAGCGGTGGACTGACGATGCTACGAGTATACGGTCTTGGTGAAAAAATGCAGTGTGATCAGTTTCATTCTGTGAGTTCGACAGCTTGACTAAATGTTGTATTTTCGCCTTATGCGACTTGTTCTTGGTTTCTTGTTTTCGTATTTGCGTGCGTGTGTGCGTGTGCGTGTGTGTGTATGTGTGAGTGTGTGTGTATGTGTGTATGTGTGTATGTGTGTGTGTGTGTGTGTGTGTATGTGTGTGTGTGTGTGTGTGTGTGTGCGTGTGTGTGTATGTGTGTATGTGTGTATGTGTGTGTGTGTGTGTTTGTGTGTGTGTGTGTTTGTGTGTGTGTGTGTGTGTGTTTTGGTTTGATTAAGAGCGTGTTTACAACCACCGATGATACATTACATATACATCAGTCTCCAGTATTCTGAAAATATTCAGAATCGAAAACTCATACCGTTTCGAACAAAACACTAACTGTACCATAAATGCTCCATCTATATGGATTAAGCAAACAGCGCACACTCTACACAAAAGATTACACAATATACATTTTTTTGCGTTCGACATCACATGCAGACTTATGCATTCTGTCAACCTCCAAATTTCGATTTTCTGCCGCCTTAAAAAAATCGATTCTGTCATCCGGAACATTTCGTCCAGAACAATGCGTGCTTGCGATCGAAGAATATGCCCTCAGCTTGCCATTCTAAAATGGTGATTATTTGGTGCGCACGCGTAAACATACTAAGAGGCAGACAAACAGAGAGACAGGCAGTCCAACAGACAGAACGAAAGGCAGACACGTGTGTGGGTAACGAACCAGTCAGAAACAGAATGGACACATACACATTATACAAATTAAGAAACCAACTCGCCGTACAGCTAACCAACGAACTAGCCAACCAGCTAACCAACGAACTAGCCAACCAGCTAACCAATGTACTAGCCAACCAGCTAATCAACGAACTAGCCAACCAGCTAACCAACAACAAGAGTACAAAGACATACACAGACAGACAGACAGACAGACAGACAGACAGACAGACAGACAGACAGACAGAGACACACACACACACACACACACACACACACACACACACAGACACATACACACAGACACACACACACACACACACACACACACTCGTTCTACCTCACCTCCTTCAATCCCCACAACCTTGAACCCTTGTACTCGCCCCACCTCCTATTCTCCTTTATCATCCGCCCCATCATTATTCATGATTACGAAATACATCCTAACCCCCCCCTTCGCCGTACCTTCTCTTCCGAAATCGAAGAAACTGCTTCTGACAGTTCTTCTCTACACCAGAAGATGTTGATTACCCATACAGTTTCTGAATGCCAACAGGCTAGCGCATTTCCTCTGCCGGATGGCCTGAGAGATTCCAATTCGAGACACACTTAGAAACTTCTACTTCAACTGATCCGGTTTTGACAAGAATCTCAAGACAAGATGTTGATTCATCCTTACAATGTTTTAATATCATCAGGCGAGTGCGTTTCCTGTGCGAATGAGCTTGAACTAGTTTTCAAATCAGGACACACTTTGACACTTCTATTTTGATCACAGATCACGTGTTGACAAGAATATCAATATCATAAACAAGGTGATTTCTCATAGAGTTTCGGAATGTCGACAGGGGAGTGCATAATAATTATCCTCTAAGAAATTGCCAGAACTAGTTTCTCAATTGCTTCAAACTCTCAAACCTCAAGTTTCATCCATTCAAAACATTTACAAAATGCCCATGTCAGTAAGTTCATATTCGCAGAGTTTCTGAATATGTCACGAGAGTAGTGTATTTCCTTTGCGAAGTTGGGATGAACTACTTACTCAATCGGGGCACACCCTGAAACATCTATTTCAACCCGTTCCATCTGAACAATAATCTCAATACCAGAAGTTGTTAACTATTGAGTTTCTGAAAGTCATCACGTGAGAGCATTTCCTTGGAGACCATCCTGGATAATGGGTAACTGTGGTACGATAAGACCACGGGGCACTTCTTTTTCTAAAACAAACCCCGATGAAATTTGTGTTTGTGTATGAAAGAGCAAGCCTTTCCCCATGTCCGCCCCAAATCCCTACGAAAATCAACATTCCATCCTAAGGCCTGGCGCTCACCTATGTAACTTCAGCAGGACAGACGACGCACTGCAGATTATTCCAGCCCGCTACACGTTGCGTGAAAGGAAAACAGGCCTATCGCAGCATCAATACTATGCAGTGCGTCGTCTGTGCCGCTGAAACTGCGCAGGTATATTCTGCCCTTAAGCTGAACGACGAGTTAAGTTTGAAGCCTTGTGAAATCGGCAGCGATTCCGCAGATGAGTTTGTTACAGCACATCAACTTGTATACAACGTCGATGTGCTGTAACAAACTCAACTGCGTTTTCTAAGAAACTGCACTCTCCTGTCTGTATATCATTCAAAATTGTTGATATTTTGCAATCGATTTCACCTCCCCGATCACTTTTCTTGAAAAAAACGAAAGCTGCAGATTACTGAAGTTTTTAAATGAGCATCCACAGAAATGCCAGGTAAGAACGAGCGCCGACTTATTCTCCATGTTTCTCTTCAAATCGCATGACCAAATACCATTTTCTTTTATGTTTGCTTCGAGAATGGCTTTTGTTTTGCAGCGTCAAACACAGTTTTAAAGTCTTAGCACAATAGTGTGTGCATGAATCAAATACAATGACACATGGGGTCGCCATGTCCCGCTACTCGGCGCCATTTTGTCTCTGAGTTCCACGATCAAATTTCATTATTGAACACGTTAATAAATTACATTTTACACCACATGTGCTAATGTGTTACGCTACATAAAAGTTAGGCTAGAACAAGAAGAGCAAACGCTCGATCGAGTCACTTTCGCAGTTCTGAATATTATATGAGGCATCAGATGGACAGGAAGAAATTGCTATTCACAACACAATACAGATGTAAATAATTTGATGTAAAGAATAATCCTATAAAGTTTGAATCAAATCCGATGAATAGTTTCAGAGATATGATATTTCAATTTTTTTCCTTCAAGACATACCTGTGACCTTGAAAAAGGTCAAAGGTCACCAAAGCAGACGTCAAAGTGTAGAGGTCACTGGGAGTCACGTTCACATAAAATTTGAGCCCGGTCACTTTTATAGTTTCCGAGAAAAGCCCAACGTTAAGTTGTGTGTTGCCGAACAGAAAAGGCTAGTTATCTCCCTTGTTTTTCTGATAACGTTCGTAAAAGGCTACAGATGTAAATACTTTGATGTAAAGAATAATCCTACAAAGTTTCAATCACATCCGATGAACTTTGTCAAAGATATAAAATGTCTAATTTTTCCTTTGACGCTGACCTGTGACCTTGAAAAAGGTCAAAGGTCAACGAAACCATCGTTAAAGTGTAGAGGTCATTGGAGGTCACGACTAAACAAAATATGAGCCGGATCGCTTTGATAGTTTCCGAGAAAAGTCCAACGTTAAGGTGGTGTCTACGGACGGCCGGCCGGCCGGACGGACGGCCGGCCGGCCGGACGGCCGGCCGGACAGACTAACACTGACCGATTACATAGAGTCACTTTTTCTCAAGTGACTCAAAAACACGCGATCAGAATGCAATGCCTCAACATTTAAAGTGTTACCCAGTATCTAGGATGGGCCTTGCCCTGAACAAGTTTTTCAATCCGGAAACACTCTGTTTTAAATTCTTCTTCAAACCCTCCCGCGTGTTGACAAGGGTCTCAATGCTAGACAATGTTGACAAGGGTCTCAATGCCAGACAATGTTGACAAGGATCTCAATGCTAGACAATGTTGACAAGGATCTCAATGCTAGACAATGTTGACAAAGATCTCAATGCCAGACAATGTTGACAAAGATCTCAATGCCAGACAATGTTGACAAGGGTCTCGATGCTAGACAATGTTGTATTGACAAGGGTCTTAATGCTAGACAATGTTGTATTGACAAGGGTCTCAATGCCAGACAATGTTGACAAGGATCTCAATGCCAGACAATGTTGACAAGGGTCTCAATGCTAGACAATGTTGACAAGGGTCTCAATGCCAGACAATGTTGACAAGGATCTCAATGCCAGACAATGTTGACAAGGGTCTCAATGCTAGACAATGTTGACAAGGGTCTCAATGCTAGACAATGTTCACAAGGATCTCAATGCTAGAATATGTTGACAAGGGTCTCAATGCTAGACAATGTTGACAAGGATCTCAATGCTAGACAATGTTGACAAGGGTCTCAATGCTAGACAATGTTGACAAGGATCTCAATGCTAGACAATGTTGACAAGGGTCTCAATGCTAGACAATGTTGACAAGGGTCTCAATGCTAGACAATGTTGACAAGGGTCTCAATGCCAGACACTGTTGACAAGGGTCTTAATGCTAGACAATGTTGACAAGGGTCAAATTGCCAGACAATGTTGACAAGGGTCTCAATGCCAGACAATGTTGACAAGGATCTCAATGCTAGACAATGTTGACAAGGATCTCAATGCTAGACAATGTTGACAAAGATCTCAATGCCAGACAATGTTGACAAGGGTCTCGATGCTAGACAATGTTGTATTGACAAGGGTCTTAATGCTAGACAATGTTGTATTGACAAGGGTCTCAATGCCAGACAATGTTGACAAGGGTCTCATTGCCAGACAATGTTGACAAGGGTCTCGATGCTAGACAATTTTGTATTGACAAGGGTCTCAATGCCAGACAATGTTGTATTGACAAGGGTCTCAATGCCAGACAATGTTGACAAGGGTCTCAATGCCAGACAATGTTGACAAGGATCTCAATGCTAGACAATATTGACAAGGGTCTCAATGCTAGACAATGTTGACAAGGGTCTCAATGCTAGACAATGTTGACAAGGATCTCAAGGCTAGACAATGTTGACAAGGGTCTCAATGCTAGACAATGTTGACAAGGATCTCAATGCTAGACAATGTTGACAAGGGTCTCAATGCTAGACAATGTTGACAAGGGTCTCAATGCTAGACAATGTTGACAAGGGTCTCAATGCCAGACACTGTTGACAAGGGTCTTAATGCTAGACAATGTTGACAAGGGTCTCAATGCTAGATAATGTTGACAAGGGTCTCAATGCTAGACAATGTTGTATTGACAATGGTCTCCATGCTAGACAATGTTGACAAGGGTCTCAATGCTAGACAATGTTGTATTGACAAGGGTCCCAATGCTAGACAATGTTGTATTGACAAGGGTCTCAATGCTAGACAATGTTGACAAGGGTCTCAATGCTAGACAATGTTGACAAGGATCTCAAAGCCAGACAATGTTGACAAGGTTAAGGATCTCAATGCCAGACAATGTTCACAATTCTCACAGTTTACAAATGTCACGAGGCTAGCTAGTGTATTCCCTCGGCGAACTTGCCTGCAAGATTCCCTATCGGGACACACTTTGAATCTTCCACTTAAACCAATCCCGTGTTGACAATAAGGTTACACGATGTGTGGGCGTCTAGAAAACAGCCCCGTTCTAAGAGGTGTCAATTGTTCTTCGTGACAAAACTCCGGACATTAGCAGTTGATAACCAATATAATGTCTAAATGTCATTAGGCTTCTGTATTTCCTTTACGTAATTCACTCAATCGGGAGACACTCTAAATTAATGTTCTACTTAGGCCCATCCTATGCTGACAAGAAGGTATGAGCTCCTAAAAACAAGCGTCCGTTCTGGGAGAGATCAATCAATCAATCAATGAGTCTTATATCGCGCATATTCCGTGGGTACAGTTCTAGGCGCTCTGCAGTGATGCCGTGTGAGATGAACTTTTATACGGCCAGTAGATTGCAGCCATTTCGGCGCATATTTACCTTTCACGGCCTATTATTCCAAGTCACACGGGTATAGGTAGACAATTATTAACTGTGCCTAAGCAATTTTGCCAGGAAAGACCCTTTTGTCAATCGTGGGATCTTTAACGTGCACACCCAATGTAGTGTACACGGGGGGAGGTTCGGACACCGAAGAGAGTCTGCACACAAAGTTGACTCTGTGAAATAAATTTCCGCCGAACCTGGGATCGAACTCACGCTGACAGCGGCCAACTGAATACAAATCCAGCGCGCTACCAACTGAGCTATATCCCCGCCAGAGATGTACATTATTCATTGTTTTGCGTGTTTTCGAAGATGGAGCATGTTCAAATTATTGTTGAGCCCATTGCACATTTGACAAGAAGATGATGCCAAAGCATGTAGTTTCTGGCAGGTAGAGTCTAATGTTGTCCGTCATACTCGTGTGATTGAATTATGCGCGTTACTGGTATATTTTACCCTTCTTCTAGATCTTCTTCAGCGTTCCAGAATTTTCTGGTTACGTGTGAGCTCGTTTTGCCCATTTGGGTTCCCCACACTATACTCTGAGAGCATAGTCAGCTTCACTCCGCTTTCGTTGAGTAGGCATGCTGGTTATTTTCGTGTTTCCATAACCCACCGAACTCTGACATGGATTACAGGATCTTTTCCGTGCGCACTTGGTCTTGTGCTTGCGTGTACACAACGAAGGGGGTTAAGTCACTAGCAGGTCTGCACATAAGTTGACCTGGGAGATCGGAACAATCTCCACTCTTAACACACCAGGCGGCAGCGACCGGGATTCGAACTCACGACCTGCCGATTATGAGGCCGACGTCTTACCATCACGCCACTTGCACTGCGCCCGTCGGAGCATGTTCAAATTATTGTTGAGCCCATTGCATATTTGACAAGAAGATGATGCCAAAGCATGTAGTTTCTGGCAGGTAGAGTCTAATGTTGTCCGTCACACTCGTATGATTGAATTATGCGCGTTACTGGTATATTTGACCCCAAAAAGACATTTGACGCAGATCGAGACAGCCATTGTTGTGCAAGACCCAGATAGCGATCGAGGTAAACAATAACTGTCGGGATCTTTATCAAATGTCATATTTTTGTCAAAAATACAAATAATATCGATTCAGTATTGTTGGAGTTCTTCTCTTATTTTCCCATAGAACACGTTGTCTTTTGTAGTCTTGGCCAGCCGCCTAAATATAAGGTCCAGTCGGCCTCTGACACCACATGACTCAACGAAGAGAAATCCAAAGTTCAATCGGTACATTGAGAGTTAATCATTCCAAAGCGAATAACTACAAATATTCATCGTACAGCCAGTCCTAAATGTCACAAGAAGGCGTTACCAATTCGGAGTACAATAAGCGTCTGAAATTAGGTGCATGCCCATTGCTTTACACTAAAGAGTCTAGCTAAAACTGTATCAAGATCCGAAACAGACGTTGCTAGCTTTTGCCAAAGCACCTCGATTTCTACAGATTTGTGCCTATTGTTTGACGCCATAGGACTACAGGAATTATCTAACCTTTGGGACGCCTACATACTCTCATTGTGGACCCATTCCAATATTCGATTAGTTGGAAGAACGTGCCAGGTTTCCTGACAAAAAAGTCCATTAGGAGCGGCTGACTGATCTTCATCTCACAAGGGTGGAGAAAATGAGAAACGAGAGACAGATAGACAGGCAGAGAGACAGACAGATAGAGAGACATAGGGTTGATACAACTTGCTAGGAGAGGGGGGGGGGGTCATACACGCAGACAGACACACAGACAGACACACAAACAAACAAAAAGAAAACACAGTTCTTCTCTCTTTACTGGACTTCATAAACCTGCAGATATTGAATTTAGCATGCACCCGACCACCCCTCTCCCCTGCCTACTCCAACCCTTTCTCATACCTGCCGCAAAAAAAGCCACCCTCGCAACCCTAACATCCCTCCCTCCTCTTCGCGTCCCAAAGCGGTCATCGTATCATGAAAATGCTCATTTCGTTCCGCAGAACACGGGAACTAAATCCTCGTGAACAGACGCAAGTGTCTCAAGATGCCACATCAATTCCTGGTCACATGCTCACCACGAGGTTTAAGTATGCACCAAAACAAGATTCCAAAAATGAACAAATGTTGTTGAAGTACGTGGAATTAAATCAACCTTGGTTCAGAGTTTAGTGTTCTCCTGTATCTGTATTCAGGCAAAACAGGTGTCATTAGACGGCTTGATGTGGGTTACTGCGCATGGAAGTTCTTCGCAAGCATCTTCTGAAGCTTTGCAGCAAAACAAGTAAAGTAAGAACTTTGCATTGAGCCAACAGGGCAAATGCAGCGCTAATTTATCATACGAAAAGGCGTTAAGAATAATTTGTAATAAACCTTTATTTTTAAGGAAAGCGTACGATACCACAAGAAGGATATATTCCCATTTCTTATAAATAAAAAAAGGCGTGAATAAGGGGCACGTGTTTCTCTGAACCAAATGTATAATACCGACGAGAAAAAAAGCCGATCCCCACATGCCGCCAGCCTTTCGCTGCTCATCTAAACCTCCCTAGTTGACGAAAGACCTCCCAGGCTCTCGTGTCATCTTGATGAATCAATCAGACTCCTCCCAGCGGGCGGTCCTGGCAGGATCCATGAATCGAACATAATAGGGGAGCAGTCACAAATCCCCGGATGAACACAAAGATGAATGAGGAAAGAGAGAGGGAGAGGGAGAAAGAGAGAGATAGGGGAAGGGGAAAGATATATATATATATATATATATATATATATATATATATATATATATATATATCCCATGACCTCCCTTCTTTGTCTCTGTTACTTCAGTATGGGTATATATGTTGTATTTTTATAGCTCAATAAATACATCATGGACTCCAAAAAATATATGATAGTGCAGATTCCGATTTGGGCAAAGAACTACTTTCCTCCCGACCTTTGACCTCGCGCCGAACAATGTGACACATTTGTATGAAGTTCCAAAATCGTATTGCACGGCTCAGAAAACCATATCAGTTGCACGCGGCAAAAATGAATCTCAGAACTGATCTGATGTATGAGATGCAATAAGCAAACGTTTCTTTCATTATGAAAGCAATGTAGGTCGAAAAAAACGAACATTCAACTTACAAGATACCCAGATGCTAGCGAACGAAAACAAAAACACGAGTACCCTCCCTTGCATCGTTAGCAGACGACTTTTGAGAATCTGTCAGTAGTGTGTTTTGGTGTGCGTCTTCAGTTTCTCTGGCAGTGTCGGTGTGGGAACTGACAGAAGCTAGGGAGCACAGATAATAGAAGCCCTGTCACATAGACTAATCACACAATCAATACACATTTGGCTCATGTTTTAAATGACAGTTTCGAGTTTGTTAGTCAAACTCAAAGCAACAACACTGTCACTGGTGACATGCGCAGCAAGACCGGCCGAGAAGCGTCCTTTACCTGGCACGGTTGGGCTTCGCTATCAAACATCGGCTGTTTCACGTGTTTTGCGAGCAAGTCTACTCTTTTGCCTGGCTCTGCAGTAAGTCCACATTGGCGATGAAGGTATCCAAGAACTTAACATGTGTGTATTTTTCCGTAATGCAGTCATATTCCTTCAAAATGCAATCAATCGGCGGTGACACTGACAGACGTGTCGGTCGCGTTTTCCTCACACCCATACCAGTTTAAGTTCATCCATGCAAACACACTCGCAAAACAGTTTATCACGTAGATACATTTCAAATAGGGAGCAAATGGTTAAATCTAAACCTACATATTTGTTCCCTAAAATTTGCTTCTCTGTCAATAAGCCTAATTACACACGTTCGAGAAAAACAACGTGGAATCGATTCTGAATCGAGTAAGCCAAATGGGTCCCAAACCCGTTTCGCCCGTTCTGCCGACCTGAAACGCAAAACAAAAGAATTGTGCGCTTCAACTAAATTAATTTCTATACGACTTCATTACTTTCTTGCAACTTATGAACCTTTACTTAAAGCTTTGAGATCACAGTAGCAAAGGTCAAGAAACTGCTCTCTGGTTTGAAGACAGATAAGGCACAAGGCCCGGATGGTATCAACCCATGTGTCTTGGCTAAAACAGCTGAGTCTTTAGCATATCCGGTTGCAAGACTATTCAGACTGTCGTTGGAGAACAGTGAGATTCCAGAAGACTGGCGACAAGCTTATGTGACACCGATTTTCAAGAAAGGTAGTCGAACAGAGCCTAGTAACTATCGCCCGGTCAGCTTGACATGCATCTTATGCAAAGCTATGGAAACCCTTGTCAGAGAGGCAGTAAATGATCACCTGAGGTCAAACAATCTCATCTGTGAGAATCAGCATGGGTTTGTGCAAGGGAGGTCATGTGTGACCCATCTTCTTGAGGCATTGGATGATTGGACAAAGATTCTAGATGAAGGAGGCAGTGTTGACATAGTTTACATGGACTTCATGAAGGCATTCGACACTGTTCCACATGCAAGACTGATCGCGAAGGTTGAAGCGCATGGAATTCATGGTAACGTCCTTAACTGGATACGCAACTTTCTAGCGGACAGGCATCAGCAAGTGATTGTGAACGGTACACACTCAGACAAAGCGCCAGTCACCAGTGGAATCCCCCAGGGAAGTGTATTGGGCCCTCTGCTCTTCACCCTGTACATAAACGACTTGCCTAGCCAAGTCACCAGCTCTGTGAAGTTGTTTGCTGACGACACCAAGCTATATACACGTACTGACGTGCCCTCAGGACCTGTTGTCATGCAGGAAGATCTGGACAAACTACAAGAGTGGTCTGACAACTGGCTCCTCAAGTTCCACCCAAAGAAGTGTAGTGTCCTTAAGCTAGGCAAACAACACACAGAGACCAGCTATCACATGAAAGGGAGATCCGAAAGTGGTGAGGAGGTTAGCATCACTCTAGAAGAAAGCGAAACGGAGAAAGACCTTGGTGTACTTGTAGACAATCGCCTGAGTTTCAAGGGACATGTTGCACAAGCAACTGCGAAGGCAAACAAAACCTTAGGCATCATCAGGAGATCGTTTGAGCATCTGGATAGGGAGGTGTTTGTACAACTCTACAAGAGTCTTGTCAGGCCAATCCTTGAATATGGGCATTCAGTATGGCAACCACAGCAGAAACTGCTGTGCAAGGAAATAGAGGACGTACAGAGAAGGGCTACCAAACTGATATCGGCTCTCAGTGAGAAAACTTACCCAGAACGACTTGCTGTACTCAAACTACCGAGTCTCGAACACAGGCGTCTCCGAGGTGACATGATCGACCTCTACAAGTATATGCATGGGATCTACGACACAGGCAACCCGAATTTCCAGCTGGCCGAAACCAAAGACACTAGGGGAAACAGCCTCAAGTTGTACAAACCATTTTGTAGGCTGAACGTTCGGAGCTGCTTCTTCGCAGAAAGGGTGATTCCTCACTGGAACAGTCTGCCAGAAACAGTTGTGACAGCACCATCAGTGAACAGTTTCAAAGGAAGGCTGGACAATTTCTGGGCAGACAGACCAGAGAAATTCTCGCCAACGTGCTACCAATAACCGCCCGCGCATGCCACCAACAAAAGTGTTATTGGAGTACTATTCGACAGGATCGATGAACAGGCCTAAGGCCTTAAACATCGCAAGTTCAAGTTCAAGTTCAAGTTCAAGTTCTTTTAAATGGTCTGAAAGTAGTGTTACCGCGTACTTATCGATGCACTCATTCGCAAAGTTACGTTCAATAAGAACATGAGAGAGGGAGAGAGAGAGAGAGAGAGAGAGAGAGAGAGAGAGAGAGAGAGAGAGAGAGAGAGAGATAGAGAGAGAGAGAGATAGAGAGCGAGAGAGAGAGAGAGAGATAGAGAGAGGGAGAGAGAGAGAGCGAGAGAGAGAAAGAGAGAGAGGAAGAGAGAGAGAGATAGAGAGAGAGAGAGCGAGATAGATAGAGAGAGAGAGAGAGAGAGAGAGCGAGAGAGATAGAGAGAGAGAGAGAGAGAGAGAGAGAGAGAGAGAGAGAGAGAGAGAGAGAGAGAGAGAGAGAGAGAGGCAAAAAGCTGAGAGAGAAAACCCCATTCTGGCCGTTCATTGCACATCACATCACGCTCGTAAATCATCTCGCCCGAAAGCTCGCCAAGTCGCGCGGATGACGAGAACTGACACGTAATGAACCGAGATGAGCCGCCGCCATGTCTACTGCTCCAGAATAGCTCACCGATGTTATAAAGTGCAGCATCTAATGATGACGTGCATCTATTGTAGATACGTGATGTGCTGCTAACTTTGCCGGTTGTTGTTTTACTGACAACAAAATGTTGACGAACATATTTTTCAAATTGGCCAAACTTTGTTTTCTTCGTTGCGCACAATTTCAACACCTCACAAAAAAAAATTCAACAAATTAGAAAAATACTCCTCTGGACGTAGGCTACCAGCAGAATCAAGAACTATAAGCAGGGGAAAATATTGCGTACTTTTTGATTGTCATTCTGAATAGTGACCACCCGTATGAGATCAAGAGACAATGCACGTTTGTGCACACGCTGAAAAACTGCAGGAACTCGTAAACTATGGGTAAACCAGCAAAATAATGAATAAAGCCTAGCAGAAAATTGCTGTCCCAGATTATTTAGGGAACACACGAGTACAGCAATAAAATAGCAGGAACCAATAGTAATCATCAGAAATGCTCGAAGTTAGTTCCCTTTAGTTCTCAGCAGTCACGTGACTTGCGACTGCTGATCACTTCCTCTGTCCTTATGCAGCATATAAAGACACGCCATGTCGGGGGAGAATGAAAAAGCAATATTACTACAGATGAGCGTAACATAACATTTCTTTGCAATTATGTGATGTTGCTGAAGCGACGAGATTCCGAGTACAGGAATTGCAGTCAAGGAAGCCGTTATTCAGGGCACATCTACAGAACCTAATAATGGCAGGAAGTTCTTGGAACTGTCGTAAAGAAGACTAGGAGTCGCTAAGGTGTGTCGCTAGCAATAAAGTAACATATGCAATACCATGTTTAGAGGTAAGGACCTTCCTTCAAACTACACGTTACTGAATATAACATTTTGGGGCATAGCAAAGTTTTTTTTTAAGTACAACACAATACAAAACAATGTTGTATGCTGTTGTTGGATTATGGCCAAAAAAGTAATAAGATATTCTTGCCCACATGGTAGGTAATATCTTTGTGCTCGCACACTCTTTAAGTTAAAACAATACTTAGTTAATTCAGTAGAAGATCAACTAAATTGCGTAAATTAAAATGTAAATGAACAGGATATGCATTAACGCATTTTCTGACAAATTGATAGAAAAGTATAAAACCCTCGAATTACATAAATATCTAACTTTTTGTCTGCATTCTGAAAAAAGGTAAATTTATATCAAAACAAAACCTGTCAGTGCAACCTTCAGCACGAATTGTTTTTCAGTCAATTAGTTGTCTGCTATGCCTGTTTTCATTGTCCAAACAAAACAGACTGCAAGGCAAATTGATCAGTTCGCCTCAGATAAAAAGTCAGATGAGGTTGTTTTTTTAGGAAAATCAATTTGGTCTCCACGTGTTCAAACATTGCACCGCATATCAACAAAGTCAAGGCCATGTAAAACAAAAGCGAATCCTTAAACATACTTGTTATTGTTGGACACAACCATTTTCTATGATGAAAAGTTGCTATTTCTGTAAGTACTCTGCGTTCAAAAAGGTGGTAATGATAAAACGAACAGACACTCTCTTTCTCTCTCTCTTTGAGGACAGATTGTAAGAAAAGGCGTAGCCTTAAATCTAAATCCTTGTAAAATAAAGTTCAATTCAATTCAATTCTCTCTGCTTTTCACTCTCAAACTCTCGAAGTCTGTCTCTGTCTGTCTGTTCGTCTCTTTCTCTCTCTCTGTCTCTCTCTCTCTCTCTCATGAACTCTCTCTCTCTCTCACTCTCTCTCTCTCACTCTCTCTCTCTCTCTCACTCTCTCTCTCTTTCTCTGGATGGAACACTCCCCCCCCCCCCCCCGTCTGTCTTTCATGCAACTATTTTATTACAAACGTTTGAACACATTAAAACTGGGCATAGAAACATATTTATGAAGTTTTTGATGCCGTTTATAGCAGCAGCTAGGAAACTCTATTGATGTTGGCAATGTAAACATAAGAGTTACGTACGAGCTCTTAACCTCAGAATCATGTAACAGAGTATCAGGACAAGCTTTCTTATTTATTGATTGCATATTGAATTGCACCACCGTGTGTGCGTGCGTGTGTGTGTGTGTCTGTGTGTGTGTGTGTGTGTGTGTGTGTGTGTGTGTGTGTGTGTGTGTGTGTGTGTGTGTGTGTGTGTGTGTGAGTGTGTGTGTTTGCGCACGAAAGGTCCAGAAACTCAGAGATACGAAAGTGTTCACTTCAACAGACAACTACACGAATCATACTTCCTGCCCACTGTAGGAACACAATATGGGGAAAAGAATACGAACATGTCTTTCTTAGTTTTTGGGTTCCTCCCAACCCAAAGTCCATGGGCGCTTTATTTTAACAACAAACTTTTCCTCTTCACTACTTCTACTTGTTTTGGGTATAATAATTGGTCCCATTCGATGGCAAGGCCACAACGAAAGAAAAACACAACCATCCAAATGTATATTGCACTCAAGCTATACATAAAGTGTTCTTACCTGTCTTTTGCCCATGCTGTTTGGTCACAGTACCCGTTGTGTTCATGTCGTTGAAATATGAAGAAGAAGTCGTAGCCATTTGTGTGCAAATAGCACAAAACCTCTTTTCGAGCAACTATCCCACACACCTGGTTGATTTCCGAGCTGTTCAGGTCTCATACGTTGACAAAGTCAAACATGCACGGAAAACTGAAGTTCTATACCTCAAATATTTGCAAAAAAGGTTGCCTTTTTCTTTTAAAATTGCAAGGCGGTTTTTTTTTCAATCATCAAAACATACCAGGTTAATTTCTGGGTTGTCCTCAAAAGTCTTCGGACATACACGCAGTCGAAAAACACATAGAAGTAAGTCCAAAACACACACGATTCATGTCTAACTTGTTCAGAAGAAGTACAACCACCACGAACATGTCTTCATCGGACTCTCCAGATCAGAAGTTCTCAGATGAAGACACAGTCACAACACAGAGGTTCTATACATAAACGGTTCAAGTTGCAAGTTCGAGTCTGCTCACGGGCGCCCAGGGAAATTCACTTATACATTCCACCAGAGAAGCTGGACGGCAGCTATAGTCTAATTTCTCCCAGAGGACACAGTACTGCGAGCACCAACAGACGCACACGTCCACTCTCCGACCACTGGCGAAAAACACAGCCGTAATTGAATTAATCGTTATGACGACCCTTGTGGTTAGGTATGCGACTTGAGACTACGTCTGTTTAAAATAATATTTGATCATTCGATTAAGTTATGTTCCCTTGGTTGCTCTGCCACAAGTTTTGTGGACAGACGCTGCAAGGGTACGCTCAAGGATCGATCTTGATGAAGATGTTATTATTTATTGTATGTTGTAGACCACAAAACATCACACTATCGAAAAGATATTGTTTAAAACGGAGGTATTCCCTTGGCAATAAGACTACAGCTTTAACAAAGCTTCCTAAACAACTGTTGGGAACTGTTTCACAGCTTGAACAGGTAGTCTCCAAACACTGTACTACACATTATCATAGCTAATTCTTCAAGATGTTTTAGGCAGACACCCCGACTGCAGTACTTCTCATCGACGCATCACAGTCTGTGTCGACATGAGATCCCAGCCTCAGTTCAACAAAGCAGCTTTACGCAAGCCTGAGACACAAAGTTGTAATCACTGCTCCGAATACTGTCACAAAGAGATTCTACAATTACAATACACAAATCCTAAAACGAGTCAATGAAGGATGCGAAAGCTTAAGTTATTCACCATCCCACAGTTGTCACTCTGACATAATTTACTGAAACGTAATCCGAGTTCCAGTTCGAAAAGTTCAGGAAGAGACGTAAACACAAGTGTTACAACACAACGTATGCCGCTATTGCAGCAAACACAGCACTACTGTCCAGATGAAGAAAGTCCAAGTCTGATTACCATCGATCAACCTGGGCATAGCATCGAGGATACTCTTGGCAGACAATCAAAATGTCAACGCATTGCTGTTAAATAACAGAATAGTTCAACACTGTTCAGACGCAGAGTGCCCAAGCGTGCCTAAGCAGCACAAAATTTAAGAAGTTACATAATACAAAGTCTTACCACGATCAACCTACCTGGTCACAGCACCACAGACACGCCTGGTAGATCATACACATTTCACATGAATACCGCTGACTGCAGAAAAATCCACACAGTTCAAATGAAAAGAGTCCAATCCGAGGCGATAGATAGGTTTAAACGCAGTTTGCAGAAACAAAATCGTATACAGAGCAATCTACCTGGTCAACGCACCGCAGATACACATGGCAGATCATAAACATGTCATGTGAATACCGCTGACTGCAGAACAGTCCACGCAGTTCAGCTAGAGACAGTCCAAGCTGCAGCGGATAGTTTTAAAAGCAGTTCGCAGAAACAAAATCTTATGACGACCGATGATCCTAGTCACGGCACCAAAGAAGCATATCACCTCGATTCCGCGCTGACAGCATAGACAAAAATCCCGAGCCCTGTCAGCGTTCTGCGAGTATCTGAGTGCAAAGCACGTCCCCGCAGCAATGGTCTTTAGTGTCACGACACAGGCGGAGACCCACACTGGCTTGCAGGGAGGGAGGGGTCGGGAGCAGAGGAGAGTTTATATCTCTCGCATTAGTGGCTCGCGTTTGTCCTAGAGGAGATAGGATGCCAGACTTGCTGATCCGTAGACTCCATGCCGGCAGGACCTTCTCGAAGAAGTGCCTGTGGTGAGATATTTCTCTAACTGATAAGGTGATGGTAAAGGTGGTGGTGATGGGAATGGGGAGGGGGGCGGGGGAACGACAAGTTGGTGGTCACAACTTTAGCCTGTCTGTAACTTTTGGTGTGATCATTTTTAACGTTTTCACCTTCGTTCTACTACTACTGATAGTGGTTACTTATCGCTTGTCTGCGTCACATGATATTTTAAATGGAAACATTTGAATTCCACGTGGATCCTGGCGTTTGCAAGCAGTTGTCTTTTGTTTGTGCTACTTTACATTTTCAGTACACAACACTGAATAATACATTGATTCTGGAGGTAATGGGTTTGCCTTGGGTCTGGGTGTGCGTCAAGATAGATTCGTTCATCAAAATTGAATTTCACTTTGATTTGCCTCTTGGTGGGTACTTTTAGTCTGTCTGTAGCTCGATCTCTGTGTGTTATCAATCAGAATGATATACCCTGTATACTGGGTGTGGCAAACACAAGCTTAGTGTCACACCTGAGGTAGAAACTAGCTTGAAGGGAAAAAGGAAAGGATGGCTGAGGGAGTTTCATTATCTCTACCATTAGTGGTTTGTGTTTATCCTGGGGCAGATATTCATTCTAGACTGCTAATCCTTTGAGGAGGGATGAGCGCATTTTTAAGAGAAAAGTATTCTCGTTTTGATGATGGCTTTTTCCAATTCTGATTGCAGTTGTTTGTTTGCAGCCAAATACAAACATATATTGGCTTTTAACTTTATCGTTTCTAGTTTGATTTAAGGCAGGATCGGAGTCTACCTCTCTTAAAAACAAATTTGGGACACGTCAGTTGTGCGAAAACCCTACCTTAATTCTACTTCATGTTCTCTGGGGTAGATTCCAGCTTTCTGAATAAGCCTCGCCAATAAACAAAATGTATTCGATTTGTGCTTATCATTTCTGGTTTGATTTAAGGCTGGAGTCTACCCTTTGTTAAATATATTTGGGACACGTCAGTTGGGCATAAAAACGACCTTAATTCTACTTGAACTTCATTTTCTCTGGGGTAGAATTCAGCTTCTGATTTAGCCTCACAAATAAACAAAATGTATTCTATTTGTGCTTTATAATGTGCGCACCAAGGGTCATTTCAGGACCGACATGACATGGCTGGTTTAAGAAAAAACATCAGACCTACTTTTAGGAGATTTTATAAGCGTGGTCCCTTGGGGGACTTTCAGCACTGAGAGTAGACTGTAAAATTCAATAACGCTCTGGCAACGAACCAGTGTCCTGACCAAACAGCCACCAGGAAAGCTTACAAGCGTTCACTGTTATCAAAGCAATAGTGGCCAGTAAATAAAATTAAAATAAAAGAGAATACCTTTGCTGGCATTTAAAAGGCCGCTGGTTTTGGTGGCCAAGACCGAGATACTTTACAAAATAAGCTGACACTGTTTCTGGACACTGTCTCTGGTTCTTGGCCTTGCTGCTTTCAAAGAATGTTGGTGGTGCTAGATATAGAAGACCTTTGGTAAGGGTCCCTAAGGTTCTATGCCATCAACGAAGTATGCCACCTGACGCTAGAGTCAGAACTGAACTGCCTCTTGTCCTGATCTATCTATCCTTGACATCGTCCTTGCTGACCTGCGATGGAATGCTCAACTGAAACGGCACCTGTCTTAGTGGAAGAAATGACATGATCCAACATTTTCTATTGCTTTTTAAAAAATTTTTTTTTTACAAATGCTTTGTCCAGTATTCAGGGTTTTTTTGCTTCTACTTCTTGAGAAGACAAATAAGTCTCTTGTACTCTTTTCAACTGCTATTTCTGAAGAAGACACTTAGGTAAATTCCGTTAGGCTAATCTGAGTGTAAGCGCCCAAAAGGAAAGTGAAACAGTTTTATTTATGTATTCCAGAAATGTAAGCTGCCACTGAGTTCGCAAAGGTTGTTGTCTGTGTTCATTAAAGAAACGAAACAGAGTTCAGATTAGCTAAATGCTATCGTTACCTCTCTCCCAGCGCCAATGCCCGACAAGAAGTTCAGCTAAATGTGTCTGGTTAAACAGAACGCATCTGTTTGAACTGAGAAAGCCCCAGCCTAATTGGGTTACATTAGGAACAACCCTCTGGCGTAACGCCTCTAGTTGGCATAACTGGTTACTTGTTTCCTAGCCGTATGTGATCTGTACTCTTTTCGTTTGACGACACTGCGGCTGTGGAATTAGAGCAGCTGCTGCTCAAGAAAAGCAGGCCCACGACTTGGTTTACAGTGAAAACATAATTGGCTTGTGTGGCCGACCACTCCACAACACAAGCACCTGATGTTGATTCCGAATGTGGTGTCTCTTGTGGGCCTGGTTAGACTATCATAATCACAAAGAAAGATTTGAAAGTCAGAGGCTGTGTTTAGGAAATATATAAAACGGATTTTGTGTTGTTTGAATCCCTAAAGAGGACAGAAACACTCTTTGTACCGTTTTTCTTTTTAGAAGCCTGAGAGAGAGAGAAATCATGAAGAGTGTAAGCCTTGATTGTGGTGTTTTTTTTGTTACTAATGAATATGCGAATGCATGAAGTCTTGAATGCGATTCACTGCTAAAGTAGTTTTCTTTTGGGGGTCAATCAGCTGTCGCCTCGAAGAATCCTGATGACTTTTGTAAACTCAGACAATATCTGGGTCCAGGTCTTTTGTACCTTGCCAGTGCATGTACCTGGAACAAGTGGCTCTATCCCATCTCCCCCCTTTCCCCGTCGCGATATAACCTTGAACGGTTGAAAACGACGTTAAACACCAAATAAAGAAAGAAATGTACCTGGAACAGACTAGGGCTCACTGGTACGACTCAAACAACTGACATTGTGTTAACATAACAAGGCTGTAGATCTTTCTGTTTAAAAACAAAAAGCCACTAAATGTTTTTTCAAAGATGTTATCGGTCAGATTTCTGGTCCTCTCCTAGCTTTCCGCTGGGAGGAAGCGACCCGAATTTCACAGCATTGGGATAATAAAGAAAATGAAATAAAATGAAATAAAAATGATTGCTAGTTTTGAGAAACAGCTTTCGTGCTGAAACTCCACCAAATGTCAGTAAGAGAAAACAAGTGAACCAAGCAGAGAAAATGCTTCACTAAACGTTGGTATTTAAGTATGTTGACGGTGGCTGCAAAGCTCTGTGTACAAAGCTCTTGTGGGATTCCACCAGCTGTCGCTGTGGATGAGACCTTGGTTTACGAACATTCATACAATAAATATCTATTTCTCGGAACTGCTCAGATTCCCCTCTCAACGACCACTCGTAGCGTGTCCTGTGGGACCTCACCAGCTGTGTTTGTGCCGAAAGCCGCGAAAACTGCCGACCTGGGATCAAGACAAAAACCAGAGGCCGGAGCTCGTTTGCGGGCAGAAAGTGCTGCACTGATGATCGCAAAGCTGACCAATTCAAAGCAACGCAAGGTCTTTTGATATACGCTGACCTTCGATCAAGAATAAACAAACTGCAGTACCCTGTGGTGCCCTGTAGCGATTTGCAAGTGCTGAGCTGATGATCGCAAAGCTGACCAACTTAAAGCAAAGCAGGGTCTTTTGATATGCGCTGACCTCCGATCAAGAATTAACCAACCAATTCAAACCAACGCAGGGTCTATTGTCATACGCTAGCTGACCTCCGATCAGGAATAAACACACTGCAGTGCCCTATAGCGGGCAGCAAGTGCTGACCTGATGATCGCAAAGCCTGCTGACCAATCTCATTAATGAAACGTGGCACAGGTCTATTGATCAGCTTTCTGACACGCGCTGCCTGAACCACGTCTGCCCTGTTTTGCAAACACTACTGCAGGGGAGGAACAAGTCTGAGGGGCGGACGGGGGGGGGGGGGGGGGGGGGGGGGGGGGGGGGGGTGTTGTTATGGGGGCGAGGACGCCCCCATTCTATACGGATAGTTTCGAGGTTGACCATGGGCAGCGCCATTTTGTTGTGAAATACGTCATCAGTTTGTGTACACAGGAAGTTGTGACATCCGTCACCCTATGGGAGGGGTGACGTCAAAATTGTTCATCTGTAGAAAGTTGTGAAATCCGTCACCCTATGGGAGGGGTGACGTCAAAATTGGTCATCACAGAGTTTGTGTAACACAGGAAGTTGTGAAATACGTCACCCTATGGGAGGGGTGACGTCAAAATTGTTCAACAAAAACATGATATGTCGCATTGTGCAGGGTCAACTGCAACAAACTCAAACCGAGCCATTCATACCTAGCTGTATTTGAGTGACTTATATACCCGACATTTTTATTTCTTATTTTTAGCACAGGTGTAGGAAAAATCATGAACCAAAATGTTATTTATTTTCTAATTTAACATTTTTTTTACAAATATGACCATGGTCTTTTAAACATACAGTGACATTAAACATTGTTATGTTAAAAAAAAGAAAAAAGAAAAAAAGCTTTTGTGCACAAATCAGAAAATACATTGTACATTTTACCTACAGGCCAAACCGTGAGTGTCTGTGGCAAAGCCCGACCCAGGAAATTGCACTGATTTTATATTTAGATCAGAGAGAAATTGTCAAGAACAGGCGCTTGCATTTGGATGTGTCCAATGATAGTAGGTTTGGTTGTGATCAATCAGAATAATGTAGGAATAAAAATGTATGACAGTTTAGTATGATGACATGTAATTCACATATGCTGAAATATGATATTATACATCATGTAATATTATTATGGCTGTTGCCATGACCATGAAACCCAACAAAGGTTTAATGTAATGTAATTCAAAATACCAAAACCGAGCACCTATTAATCTCGTCTTTGCGCGTGAAGATTGAGGCCGTCTGCCAGTAGCGGTTAGGTCATACAGTGGAACCCCTCTCTAGCGACCTTTAAAATGTTGACAAAAATCGGTCCTTGTGGAGGAGGGTCCTTACAGAGGGAGGGGGCGGAGTCAGGGGGCCACAAAGAAAGTCAGATTTAAAAAAAAAAAGAAAACAGAGAAGTTTGAGTTGCTGACGACCGTTCTCTCTGAAAGCAAACTGCTTCGATTTCATGTTTGTCCTTGGTGTCCACCAGTTCTGGTGCATGTACTACCCTGGCCAAGTTTCCTCTCAAGACATCAAAGAGACCGCCCCAGTATACTCTACAGCCTCTGGGCGAACCACCTCTCATAGCTAAAACTGGGTCAATGACCCCTGGGAAGAAGGTCAGTGTCTATAAAAATTTTACTCCTAGGCCTGCGGCCAGGGGGGGGGGGGGGGGGAGTATACCGGTACCATTTGAGAATCAGACCAAATGAGAATTGAACCATTTGAGAACATCCTTTTTTTTCAATCACTACATCGAAGGCCTGCGGCCCGGGGTTCACATGGGTTGGTTTGTTTGTTTGTTTCAAACCCACACCCATATACACACATTTCCCATTTAAACCATTTGTCGGCCCCCTGTCGATATTTATCGACTAAGTTCCTTGTTGGTCAATGGGGAGAGGTACGAACGATTGAATGTTTTATTGAGCTAGGCTTTCTGCAAATGTCACAATTGAAAACGTATCAACAAGAAGAAAGAAAAGAAATCGAGAGAAAGATAAAGAATAGTTATACGTAAGTAAATCAGGAAATGCATTGTATACAGAAATAAATATGTAGCCCCTGTTTGTAGCATATCCAGAGCATAGTTCACCGTTCGAATGGGGATAGGTAGAGAATGGGATAAACCGGAGATGGGGGAAGGGGGTTAGGAAGGGCGCACCGCAAAGAGTGTGATAGACAATGAAACCGAATCAGAGGTAAAGAGAGGAGGGGGTGGGGGGGGGGGGGGGTCAAACATATTAGCAGGTCATAAGTATAAGGGATCCGACACTTCATCAAGCGGAATGTCTGTGCGGAAGAAAAAAAATCAAGGGAAGGGTACGGGAGGAAAGGCAGGGAGAGAGAGGGAGGGAGAAAAAGAGAGACAGATACACACAGAGAGGGGGTGCAAGGATTTAGAGCAGGGAGAGAGAGGGAGGGAGAAAAAGAGAGACAGATACACACAGAGAGGGGGTGCAAGGATTTGGAGCAGGGACAGGGATGGGGGATCAGAAAAGCGAGGGGAAGAAATGTACATCTAAAAGCAACAAGGGAAGAACCATACACGGAATAAAACCAGGATTTTCATCGTGTTGCTGTAAAAGTTCTCGTTGACGCATGCATCACGTACACTCAATTTGGTGCACAAATGAACCAGGGTCTTAGCTGCAATGGTAGAGAGGGGGCCGATAAGAGCGAACGTGGATGGATAAGGACCGGGGGATGAAGAAGGAAGTGTTGAAATGGAGAGGCAGAAACGTGCAATGCATGGGCCGGATGGATCGAATAAATTGTTCGTGAAATGCGCCCTTCACTGTCGTTTCATCGTCTACAGAATGCGAATCCGAAGCAAAAGGAAGGAAAAAGAGGACGCAGGAAGACAGGCGAAGAGAATGGGTATTGTGGAGGAGCATACACGAGCAGAGAAGCTGTGCGCCTGAGGGGAAGGATACATCACATTGAGTTTTTCAATAGACGGTTTTCGGAAATAACCCCGTCGGGTTTGTATAGGTTGTGAAAGAGTGAAATAGATCTGACAAATAGATCCACACGTGTTTCCCCAATAACCCTCGCGAGCGTTTGGTCCCTCCAACGTATTTAAGAGGAAACGCAAGGGTATTCACCCATACAAACCCGACAGTTACTTTCAGAATCCGTCCATTAAACACATGTCATGTGAGCCCTCTTATAAGTGCAGTGTACGACGGTACTTCAATAAAGAGACAGATGGGCTGATAAGTGGATATTACATGGGCTGCGATACATTTTTGCATGCTCCGTCTCATTCCCTTTCTGTATTATATACATTATCATATACAACGGAATGAGACGAAGTATGATTAAAAGACAGGCATAGGGGTCTAGTTCTGTGATGAATATACAGTATCACAGTCTTCTTGTTAAACAATGATGATTGCGCACATGACAAGACAACTGAGTTCCGGCTAAGCTGACTTTAGTTGATTTAAGCATTGTATTAGGGAAATGAAATAGAAACATACTGTTTTATGCTCACTATGCCTTTAACTTTCAGAGAGAGAGAGAGAGAGAGAGAGAGAGAGAGAGAGAGAGAGAGAGAGAGAGAGAGAGAGAGAGAGAGAGAGAGAGAGAGAGAGAGAGAGAGAGAGAGAGAGAGAGAGAGAGAGAGAGAGAGAGAGAGAGAGAGGGAGAGAGAGAAAGAGAGAGAGAGAGACAGACAGAGACAGAGACAGAGAAACAGAAACAGAGAGAGACAGAGAGACAAAAACAGAGACAGAGAGGCCATAGCGAGGTTGGCCGTTCAAACAATATACAGAAACCAGGTAACATTAATAATAATAAAAGATTCTTCTATAGCGCTGTTCACCGCCAGATAACAGTCTCATGGCGCTTTACAAATCCATCATACAATACAAGCATTCATAGTTAGCATTTTAAACAACAACAAGATACATAGGATACTCTAGAAGGTTTAAAAACAACTAGTCAACAAGCAAACTTATCATTCGGCACATTCACTCACAAGTCACATGCACGCATTACACCACAGCTTCAATGTCCTAATTACTTTGCTCATTTCATTTCTTTCTTTTCATTTTCATTTCATTTTCATTACTTTATTGTCCCATCGCTGGGAAATTCGGGTCGCTTCCTCCCAGTGGAAAGCTAGCAGCAACGGAGTCGCGCTACCCAGGTGTCTGCGTGTTTAGGTGTATTCAACCACCTGCACTTATGGCAGAATGACCAAGGTCTTTTACGTGCCATTGTGATGACACGGGGGTGGGACATGGCTTCCGTCTCTGGGTCTGCACATAAAGTTGACCCGTGTCCGTCCCGGCCCGAATTCGAACCTGCGACCTTCCGATCACAAGTCCAGTGCTCTACCAACTGAGCTACCGGGCCCCGGTATTTCAGTAAACGGCAGATTTGTACAGGTGAGTCTTCCGTTTAATCTTAAATGATGGTAGTGAAGGAGACTGGCGGACCGCTAGGGGAAGTGAGTTCCAGAGTGTAGGGACTTGGAGTCTGAAGGATCTTTGTCCAGCTGATTTGAGTTTAGTTCTGGGAACTGTGTGGAGCAGCTGGGATGAGGACCTGAGGGACCTAGTTGGAGAGTACTTTGTCATTAGCAATATCTTCACGAAAG
>NC_090247.1:59220984-59223484 GCF_037325665.1 Littorina saxatilis
TGCAAATGGTGGAAAGTTCCAATGCTTTCAAAAGCGGAGAAGTAGATTTACACATTCGATACACGGAGATTCACAGTCTACCTTAACAAGGGGTTTACACTTGGAAGCATTGAACAGTTGAAATAAATTGACGGTATTCTTGTCATTAATCCGAACCCCAAGACAAACTATGTACCTTTTGGGTCGATTTTCCTTTGCGGGGGAGGGACTTTTATATCATATGCTTGTTGCAGATAGTATGAGCTCATTATCCAACAACCGCAGCTGACTTCCTGTTACTTAAATATATATTAACTTTGATCGCTATCATCAAAGGTTATAAAGACATCAGCAATACGCATTAACTTTAGCGTTTCATCAGACATTTTTCTGCTTTTTTTCTCTCCACATAAACTTTTGTTTGTTGTTTTTTTGTTTTTTTGTTTTGAGCTTACACCTGTTCCTTGGTCTGGTATTCTCTCACGCCGCCCCGTCCCAGCATTCGCTGCTCCATCCACATCTGAATTTTCGTTCCGCTGCCAGACCTGTCGATTTTACAGACGCTCCAGGGAGGGATGTCGGGTCGTTGCGGTAGGCTACCCTCGGAAGTTGACACTGCACTTCTGCTGAGTCACTTCGACGGTGTTCAGTAGTGGGTCTGTCCCGAGCTAACGGACTCAGCCCACTACCTACTATGCCCCCTACTAACGACATTGACTGCTAAGTCGCGGAGCCAGACTAAGTGAGCGTCCCCTCCAGAGAGCAGACCGCCACCACGTCCCTCCGTCGACCCCCCAGAACGTCACACGTTGAAGACTGACAGCAGAAGTACTATTAAGGGAAGGATGGAACAGGAACATTACGGAGATTTAAGAAACGAAACGTTGGGACGTTTCGTTTTGAAGTTGTGGTAAACGTCATTATTTCGGGGGTCTCTCGCTGGAAAGGTGAAGGTCAACTGAAACGGAACGTGGAACGTCAAAACGCAGTCACGTTTTCCACCCCCAAAAAACGAACAATATTTCGTCAACTTTTGTGAGTATTTTTGCACACTAACAGTTTTATTTGTTGGCCATTTTATGCATTGCTAGATTCATCAACCCTTTCACAGTCTTTCAGCGCTGAGAATGTGTTCATTGGAGGTAGACAACTGTTGTGAACTGAAATATTTTGAAGGGTGCTGATCCTGGTACATTTATCCAACTTCATGGTGAGAAAGCAAATGGCGAAGCAGAAGTAGGTCATCGCATCGAATTTTTATTCTGGCTTCGTATGTGATCAGGTGCATGAATTGAAAAATGTGAAGCTCTTGTGCGTGCAATGCGAGTATGTCAATCCTTTATTGACTCGTGGAGTTGAAATTATGCCATGCCCAGTCAGCGGATCATATCCTGCCATGCCCGGCCTTTCATTCCGAAACGAAACGTGAATACATCTAAATCTTGTCTGCGGCCTATGCCGTCTCGTTACACGTTCCGTTTCGCGGGGTGACTCATTCACCAAACGAAACGAGCTGCAAAACGAAACGTGCTGTTTCTTAAATCTCGCTAATGAGACCAAGGTCACCATGAGAGCTCCGGGCATGAAGGGCCACAAGAGCAAGGACATTTTATAATTTTGGATGATTAATGAGATGAGGATGATTATAATGATGATGCTATGGATTTCCAATTTGGTTTTGAGACTACGTGACAGGGCAGCACTCTACGCTTACTGTCATAATATATCCTGGCATCAACCAGGCCCGAGAACTGCCGCACCTGCGGTGTTGGTCAGGTATACAGAACCTGAGCACCCTCAAAGTCGCATTCGTTAAGTGAATGACACTCGGCTGTGTGATTCCAGCCTTCCCATAGGAACCATAGCACTTCCACTCTGGGTAGGAGCCGACCGTAGCCCGAAAAACCCACATGACCCTGATGGGATTCGAACCCACGACCTCCCGGCCCGCAGCCCGATGCGCTAACCACTGCGCTACGGGGGCCGGTCTCCACATAAACTTGTTACGTTCAAGCAAATAAGAATAAGAAAAAACGAGACTGAATCATCTACCCCCCTTTAGCAAAAATGTATGCAATTAATTTGAGTTTGACATAATGATATCCTTCTAATGTATGTTTTTTTTATATTCCTTTTTCTTTCTTCTTTTTTAATACAATGTGTTGTGTTCGGTTAGGGCATTTGTTCGATTGATCGCTTTTGAACTTTTGGGCAGACTTTAATTATTTTCATCAGAGATTTACCTGTAACAGCTAGTTTTCTTCCAGTCTCAAACTTCGATTTTAAGTTGGTTTTGAAACTAAGGACAAAAATTATCTTGAAAACAAAACAAAAACCCTTTGATCCATTTGATCTTTTCAAACTAACAAAACTCAACAAATCTAAAAACTTTCCAATGGCCTTTGACACTAATCCCCTCCCATGGTTTTAAAACAAAACGGAAGCTGACTAAGAAGCTTTGTGTCAAGTGCAGAATACACCTGATCAGCGTATTGATCCACTTCACTGACGCAATACTAGT